>NC_056726.1:1795115964-1795415964 GCF_019279795.1 Protopterus annectens | reverse complement strand
CTAGCCAGCAGCCAATCAATGCAATCCTGCCACAAAGGTAAAGAAATGCTTCTGCTAATTCAAAATGGCCTGGTCATGTGCTCTGAACAATCACTGCAAAAACAAACAGGCCCAGAGACAGCAAATCTGAACTGGGACAATACTAAAGCTACTAGCCTACACTCTTTTAGACAGTAAACACTACAGAAATGTTTATCACAGCAGAAGAACAGCAGTGAGTCACAAAATGAAAGTTTTTATACAGATAAAGGAGGAAGGAAACTCTACAGAATGTTTTTAACTGCAAACAAATCAGTTATATGATACACTCCTTGGCAGGAAATCAGAAAAAACAAATGGGTGCTTAACAAGTACAGAAAATTTCCCATTAATACCTTTCACACAGTGAAACTAGCTATAAAGCTTTACAAACAGTGTGACAGTAAAAAACGTAATTCTCAGGCCCTGTGAGGCAGACAATTTTAGTTTAACCATGCAGATTAGTTAATAGCAATAAAATGCAGTAAAAAGTATGCAGCAGGCAATAAAAAGTGCTACATATAAATTGCTAGAAGCAATAACCAGTATAAATAAGCTAAAAAAACAGGATACTTATTGTTATATATCTCAGATCAGAGTTGTAGTCAATGCCCCTCCTCCACTCGGCTCAGTGTGTATGCAATAAAAAGCCCTTCCAGGTCTTGAACCCCAGACCATGTACATTATAGTCACAGCAGTTAACCACTAAGCCATCATTTATCCTCTTTATGTTTCAAAACTTTCACTGCTTTTGGGTCTTGTGAGGTCAGCAGATATATATGCAGTCCCATGACTGCAAATCTATACATGTAGTCAATTTCAAGGAGTCCCATCCCTCCTTTGGAATGGGAAATCTATAATCTTGGTATGCACTGATTTTTTTATATCATTTGCTGAGCAAGAAGCATCCTTCTTGTTGATATATGAGACTTCTGGATCAAAGCTGCATATGAGGGTTTTAATTATTATTAATAAAAATACTACTACTACTAATGGCAATAATAATAATAATACTAATAATATACATTTGTTAACTAGGTAGACTCAGTGAATACGTTAGCCTTTTTCAGAGGTGACCCAGGAGCAATGTCTGGTTAATTAACTTGCTCGAGGTCATAAAGTAGGCAAATGCGGGCTAAGAGAATCAAACCCTGTATCACAGGAATTACAGTTTATAGCCTTACCCTCTACACACACATGCCCAATAGAGAGTCCTTACTTTGGGCAAGTGATATTGCCCCCCCCCCCCATGTCTAGGAGGGCTACAAGGATAATTTTGAACCTATATAGTAATTGGTTAGACCTTAAGAGTTTTAAAGAGGAGGCCAGGTTAGTCAGGTTGTCCATGGCCACAAACAATGTCTGCTTGTGTCTGCAATAAAGGTGACTAAATAGGTTGATCAGCTAGATAGAGGTAAATATGGACATCACTTTCCTTCAGAAATGCAAAAACTGGACCCATGTGCTTGGTGAACATCCATGGTGCTATGGACATGCCAAATGGGAAATCATTAAAATGGGAGTGATGTTTGCACAGCTTAAATCTCAGAAACCACCTGTGGCCCTTATGTACAGAAATGTGCAAGGAAGTGGAAGTATATTTAAGCCTAGAATGAGTACAGTAGTAATAGAATATTGGACTTTAAAGTAAACATCTTGAATTTTACCATCTTTAAAATGAGTTCAGTCTAGGCAGGTACAAAATATGTAAACAAGGCTCATCCTTTCTAGGGAACTATGGAAAGTCTGGAACTAAAGTTCTGTCCTGCCATCTGAACACAAAGAAACTTGAACATGGATGTGATGTTACATCCTGTATCAGGATAACATAGAAAAAATATATTACTGCCAAATGTGAGCCTCATTTTGTCATTTATTACTGAAGGAGATTAGGGACTGTAAAGTGGTGACGGGGAAAGTGTAGTTAAGCAGCATAGAATGGTGGTCTGTAGGATGACGTTGGTGATCAAGAAGAGGAGGAGGAGGAGTGTGAAAGCAGTGCCAAGGATTAAATGGTGGAAGTTAAAAAAGGGTGATTGTGAGGTGGAGTTCAGGGAAGAGTTAAGACAGGCACTGGGAGGCAGTGAAGAGTTACCGAATAGCTGGGTAACTACAGCAGAGCTAGTAAGGGAGACTGCTAGAAAGGTGCTTGGTGTGACATCTGGACAGAGGAAGGAGGACAAGGAGACCTGATGGTGGAATGAGGAAGTACAGGAGGGTATACAGAGGAAGAGGCTGGCGAAGAAGAAGTGGGATTGCCAAAGAGATGAAGAAAGTAGACATGAGTATAAGGAGATGAGGCGCATGGCAAAGAGAGAGGAGGCGAAGACTAAGGATAAGGCATATGGAGAGTTGTATGACAGATTGGACACTAAAGAGGGAGAAAAGGACCTGTACCAATTGGCTAGACAGAGGGACAGAGCTGGGAAAGATGTGCAGCAGGTAAGGGTGATAAAGGATAGTGAAGGAAACATACTCACAAGTGAGGAGAGTGTATTGAGTAGATGGAAAGAGTACTTTGAAGGGCTTATGAATGAAGAGAATGAGAGAGAGAGAAGGTTGGATGATGTGGGGATAGTGAATCAGGAAGTGAAACAGATTAGCAAGGAGGAAGTAAGGACAGCTATGGAGAGGATGAAGAATGGAAAGGCTGTTGGCCCAGATGACATACCAGTGGAAGCATGGAGGTTCTTAGGAGAAATGGCAGTGGAATTTTTAACCAGATTGTTTAATGAAATTTTGGAAAGTCGGAGGATGCCTGAGGAGTGCAGAAAAAGTGTTTTGGTACCTATTTTTAAGAATAAGGGTGATGTGCAGAACTGCAGTAACTACAGAGGGATAAAATTGATTAGTCACACCTTGAAGTTATGGGAAAGAGTAGTGAAAGCGAGGTTAAGAAGGGAGGTGATGATTAGTGATCAGCGGTATGGTTTCATGCCAGGAAAGAGCACTACAGATGCAATGTTTGCTTTGAGAGTGTTGTTGGAGAAATACAGAGAAGGTCAGAAGGAGTTGCATTGTGTTTTTGTGGACTTAGAGAAAGCATATGACAGGTTGCCTAGATAGGAGTTGTGGTATTGTATGAAGAAGTCGGGAGTGGCAGAGAATTATGTAAGAATGGTACAGGATATGTACGAGGGTAGTGTGACATTGGTGAGGACTACGGTGGGAATGACAGATACGTTTAAGGTGGAGGTGGGATTACATCAAGGATCAGCTCTGAGCCCTTTCTTATTTGCAGTGGTGATGGACAGGTTGACAGATGAGATCATACAGGAGGCCCTGTGGACTATGATGTTTGCAGATGACATTGTGATATGTAGTGAGAGTAGGGACCAGGTTGAGGAGACCCTGGAGAGGTGGAGATATGCTTTAGAGAGAAGAGGAATGAAAGTCAGCAGGGCTAAAACAGAATATATGTGTGTAAATTAGAGGGAGGGTAGAGGAATGGTGAGGATGCAGGGAGTAGAGTTGGTAAAGGTGGATGAGTTTAAATACTTGGGATCAACAGTTCAGAGTAATGATGAGTGTGGAAGAGAGGTGAAGAAGAGAGTACAGGCAGGGTGGAATGGGTGGAGAAGAGTGTCAGGAGTGATTTTTGACAGACGGGTACCAGTAAGAGTGAAAGGGAAGGTCTACCAGACGGTAGTGAGACCAGCTATGTTATATGGGTTGGAGACGGTGGCATTGACAAAAAGGCAGGAGTCAGAGCTGGATGTGGCAGAGTTAAAGATGTTAAGATTTGCACTGGTGTGACTAGGATGGACAGGATTAGAAATCAGTATATTAAAGGGTCAGCTCAGGTTGGACAGTTTAGAGACAAAGCAAGAGAGGTGAGAATGCGTTGGTTTGGACATGTGCTGAGAAGGGATGCTGGGTATATTGGGAAAAGGATGCTAAGGATGGAGCTGCCAGGTAAGAGGAAAAGAGGAAGGCCTAAGATAAGGTTTATGGATGTGGTGAGAGAGGACATGCAGGCGGTTGGTGTGAAAGAACATGATGCAGAGGACAGGAAGAAATGGAAACAGATGATCCACTGTGGCAACCCCTAACAGGAACAGCCGAAAGAAGATGATGATTATTGCCAGTGTTTGTGGTAAATTTCTGCATAGTCTAGTGGCTTAGACTGTTGTAGACTTGCAACAGTGAACATATTGTTTGTTCTTTCTTCTCCAGGATTGATGCTTTTGTGCTTTTACATCTGTTTATATTCCCATTTTGCTGCTAGTGTCTTATACTCTACTTATCATTTACCTGCTTAAAATTGCATTCCAGTGCCTTGCTGTTCACCTGCTCTTTGTGTCTGCCCCCCCCCCCACTAAAACATTAAGCAAAAGTTTCTCCTGAAATTCTAACTTATGTGATGTTATTGACCTATAGCTCAAAGTGACAGGACTAGAGCTCTAATATTAATATTATCTTTGTTTGACTGTATCCCTCTCTAGCAAGCCTGGTATGTCCAGCACAGACCTCTGCTCACACAAGGTTTTTTATGCAAGACTCAGAGAGGTGTGGAAAGCCCTGATTTAATTACAACATTCAGTCTTCTTGGGTAGGAGTCGATCAGCATGGCACATCTTGACTGGGCAATACTTGCCTACTCTTCCTTGCATAAGTGCTCCAAATCTGTCAGATTGTAAGGGCATCTCTTGTGCACAGCCCTCTTCAGGTCACCCCACAGATTTCCTATTGTATTTAGGGCTGGGCTCTGGCTAAGCCATTCCAAAACTTTAATCTTCTTCTGGTGAAGCCATTCTTTTGTTGATTTGGATGTATGCTTGAGGTCATTGTCATGTTGAAAGGTGAAATTCCTCTTCATCTTCAGCTTTCTAGCAGACATCTGAAGGTTTTGGGCCAGAAGTGACTGGTATTTGGAACTGTTCATAATTCCCTCCACTTTGACTAAAGCCCCAGTTCCAGCTGAAGTAAAGCAACCCAAAAGCATGATACTGCCACCACTATGCTTCATAGTGGGGACAGTGTTCTTTTGGTGATGCAAAGTTTTGTTTTTGCGCCAAACGTACCTTTTAGAATTGTGGCCAAAATGTTCAACCTTGGTCTCATCAGACCATAACACATTTTCCCACATGCTTTTGGGAGACTTGATGCATTGTTTTGCAAATTTCAGCCGAGTCCTGGATGTTTTTCTGTGTGAGAAAAAGCTTCCATCTTGCAACCTTACCCCATAGTCCAGACATATGGAGAATACGGGAGATTGCTGTCACATGTAGTACACAACCAGTACTTAACAAAAATTGCTGCAGCTCCTCCACTGTTGCTGTAGGTTTCTTGGCAGCCTCCCTGACCAGTTTTCATCTTGTCTTTTCATCAATTTTGGAGGGATGTCCAGTTCTTTGCAACGTCACTATTGTCCCATATTTTCTACATTTTTTGATGACTGTCTTCACTGTGTTCCATGGTATATCCAATGCTGTGGAAATTTTTTTGTACCCATCTCCTGACTGATACATTTCAACAACTTTGATGCTTTGTAAGCTCTTTATGAAGCATGGCTTTTCCTGTAGAAGGCAACTGAGTAAATGTCAGGAAAATCCTACTAGGACAGCTGAACTTTACTTGGGGTTAATCTGAGTCTCTTTAATTGATGGCAGGTGTGTACCCAAGAAGACTTAATGCTGTAATTCAATCAAAAGGTGCTTCAACAAAGTATTAGTTTAAGGGTGTGCACACTTATGCAACCAGCTTATTGTACGTTTTTTATTTTTTATATTTTTTCCCCTAACAGATTTGTTTGTTTTTCAATTGAATCGCACAGGTTATAGGTCACATTAAAGGTGAGAAAAGTTTTGAAATTATTTTTTTTGTATCACAAAAATGTGGCATTTTAACAGGGGTGCGAACACTTTTTATATCCACTGTATAAGTAGAATTACTTGTAAAACCCAGCTATCAGTAAATTGAACCTGTCTGGGGCCTTAGTCTGGGAGTTTCATTCACAGTTACAGTTCACAGCTGTACCAGAACTGTGAACTACTGCCATATTTGAACCTCAGCTTTTTCCATAAAGAGTGTTACCGGTAAATGTCTGCATAGTCTGGTGCCTCAGACTGTGGTAGAATCATAATAGTGAGAGTATTGTTTATTCTGCTTCAGGACTGATGCTCCATTGCTTTTACACTGGCTTATTTTCTAGGCTTGTTGCTAGGTTCATGTATTCTGCTAATCATTTATCTACGTAAAGTTGCATTATAGTGCCTTTCTGTTCACCTGTTATTTGTGTCTGCTCCCCCAATCTCACTAAGACATTACGCTAAAGTTTCTGAAATTATGAGCAACCTGAGGTCTTTGTCTTTAATTCAGTCACAGGACTAGGACTACAGCTCCAATATTGGTTTAACTTGATTAGATTCCTCTCTAGCTAGACTGCTACTTGCAGCTTGATGTTTTCCCCAATCTCCTTTTCCACCCTTTTGCTGTTGTGGTTTAAAAAGTCTGTGTCTCTGGCCCTCACCATCCTACAATGGGGCCAGGCCAGGCTCATGGGGAGGATGGCCCCCTGTTGTAGAATGAACTAGTAGCCCACAAAAATCACAAAAACCAAAGAAGAGCCATAAAGACGATAAAGTGGACTATTGAGGATAAGAAAGAAATTATGTATTGTTACTATTATGCAAAAAGCCCAGAATCTCCAGACAAAAGATATACAAAATGATTAAGGAAAGTAAAATACTTCCACAAGAAAAACTGTCAGAAGCTTCAAATAGAAATGTGTATTCATTAATACAACAGATTTGTGAAAAACAGTGCATAGATCAACAAACAATCTGTTTGGAAAAAGAAACACCTGAGGAAGTCCAAAAATATAAACAACAAAACCTAGAGATTTTTGAAAAGTATAAAAAAGAAATATGGACATGGGAAAGAAAGAGAGATTTGATATGGTGCAATATTTATGCAAAAGAGAAAGCCAAATTAATCAATATAAAGAAAGCAGCCCCAAAGATATTCAAAGAGAAATACAGTTAAAGGCATCCTAATATGGAAAATTTCACAATAAAAAAAAAATAAAATCACAAAGAGGGAATGTAGAAAAGAAGATTAGTAAAGCAGAAGGTAAAAAATAGAAGTTGAAGTTATGGAGTGCTTGCAATGTGAAGGATTTAGTGTAGAAGGTCTAACACAGGTTGCATCACAACAGGATGGAGTGAGTCCCCAAAGTAAGGAGAAACAATAAGATCAGGAGACATCTGAAGAAGACATATGGACATGGGAAAGAACAAGAGATTTAATATGGTATAATATTTATGCAAAGGAGAAAGCAAAACTAACCAATACAAAAAGAGAAGCACCAAAGATATCTGAAGAGAAATACAGGCAAAGGAATCCAGACATGGAAAACTTTACAATATGAAAAATGAGAAGACAAAGAGGAAAAGTAAAAAGGAGAGTAGTAACGGAGAAGTTAAAGAAACACAAACTGAGGTTATGGAGTACCTGCGAAGTGAAAGATTCAGTGTAGAAAAACTGATTCAGAAAGCACCACAACAGGACAGAGCAATGGATATCTAACTTAAGGGGAAACCAGTGGAACAGGAAGCAATTGATCAGGTGCCATATGAAGATATTCTGGAGCCTTCCACAGGAAACCAGTAAAAATGTTCACTTGAAGCTGGACAGCAAAGGAAGGAACAGGAAACTGTGGCAACTCTGATTCAGTCAATGTTTATGAGTGATAGCCCAATGAGTTCCCATATGACAGAGCAACAGACAGCCCAGGATGAAGTTGAAGAGAATGTGCCACTGGAAGATGTTATAGAACTTTCTATACAATGCCTGCAGGAAATGGAAAACAAAAAATGTGCCCTCAGTTTAGATAGGGGTGTCCAACCTTTTGGCTTGCCGGGGCCGCATTGAGTGAAAAGAAATTGTCTTGGGGCCGCATATAAAATATATCATATAGTTAACTCTTTTGCTGCCACGGGAGACCAAAGTCGACCTCCTGGCTGTACTGTAGGTGCATTCGAACAATTAATAAATGTAATAAATGCCTAATATTTGCCTTAATATTCTAATTCTCATTCTGATTTTAATTCTTTAATCTAACAGTTAACTCTAACATCTTAGTTAATATATAGATTTTTTTTTACAAATAAACAGATATTCACTACAGCATTAGCATTTCTCACTGGGAAAACCACTCCAGCAGTCCATCTACATACAGTGTCAACATTAGCAGTCCTACAATACTATAATCCACAAAAGTAAGCCAACAAATTTGCAATAAAGTAAATAATTCACATTGCTAACTTAATAAAACAATTCTGAATAAACTACAAGAGGGTCTCACCCAAACAAATGACTGGTGCCAGAAACACGGCCTCAAGCTAAGTACTAAAAAATGCATAATCATCCCCTTTGAGGAGAGTGATGTCCCCACAAATTATCACATTAATAACAATGTTGTAAGCACACAATCAGTTGTGAGGTGCTTGATCACCCAGGTTGATAGAAACCTGACTTTTGACCACCACGTTGTCTCCGTTGTATGGAAAGCTTTTTACATGGCCCACCTCGTTAGTAAGGTTATCTCATCCAGGGACAAGGAGGTCATAACATCCCTGTATTCTTCCTTTACAAGAGCAATTATTGAGTGCAACACCCCTTTTGGCATGTGCCTTAGCAAAACACCATGCCAAAAGAAAGACTATAACCATTTCTGACAAAAAAAGGTCAAAGGACTGAGTTCACTTAGTTATCCAAACAGACTAAAAAGCTTCTTGCTTTCCTCTGTCTCTCACTGGCCCCAATAAATTTCATCATTGGCTTGCTTTCCAGGCTAAGAAAGATCCTGCCTTAAGAGACTTTCTCCACCTCAGAAATACTGGTTATATTTAAAACACTCACTACAAAGACCACAGCCTTCACTGCAACATAAACGAGCCACTTTGTATGGACAGGTTCTTGACATAAAAACTTTCAACTTCTGTAAAAAGCTCCTCTCATTATCAAACAATGTAGTTCAACAACACTACAACTGGATGGATAGCCATGAATGTACTCTAAGTAGCATAGCCTTCATCAAACCGGAAGGAAAATCCACATACTATCCTTTCCCAGCTGGATGGCTAAGATCTAATATTGGTTACTCAAGTCTACTTGTCTAAGAAGAGGGGCCTATTTAACTAAGAATTCCATTTGCAAAAATATATTCAGTATACATATTAAATCTCTCTCTCTTATATACACACACACAGACACACACACACACAGACACACACACACACACACACACACACACACACACACACACACACACACACACAGAAAAGGAGTCCCTACTTGTAAAATAGGCAACCTCAGTAATCACATGACACAGTCTCACTGATTGAAATTGTCTGGAAGTCAAAATACCTGAAAAAAATCATAATAGAGATGGATTCATCCATGCAATTTCCCACCACCAAAAGGACCATCAGTAAATCAACAAACAACTGCTCAGCAAAAATTAAATCAGTAAGAAATCTATAAACTCTCTTAAGATCATACTACATACTGGAGTAAACATATAACTTCCCTCCAATCTAAAGCCATTTGACATTCAGACATTTTAATTTGTGCAGAAGTTATTCACAGACTGACCGTTTACTAAGCTGTAATGCTGACCATCACTTTTGAAAAAAAAAACAAATTCCCACACTTTGTCAATAGCTCAAAGTGAAGAAAGGATTACTTTATTTATTATGTATTTATTTAATTTTGGAAAACATCTTTAAAACTGTTAAATTGATCACACACCCAGAAACACAGACAAGTTATTGTGATAAGTAAACCACAGACTGCTGCAATAAATCAGTCACAGCACACTATGCTTACGTCCGAACCAATGAAGCATACCTGTCAATTCCAAAAGAATTAAAGTAGCGTAATAAGAAAATTATTTGCAAGGTTACATGGCAGTTTATATTGGAAATAAGTGGAGATATTAAAAACGCTCTGTTTCTCATAATTATGCTGAAAAGTCTTCCAAGATAAATACAACCTTCTGATTTAGCATGGAACCATACCTCTCAACCTTAGAGCAAGAATTCTGGACAAAGTGAAAAATAAAATTGGGATACAGGCCCAAAATAGTTATGCATCACAGACACCATTGAAACAAGTGTAGCTGCAAATATTATACATCATGTATAATGTTTCTATCCCATTATTGTCAGTTGAGCATCATATGGCTCATTCAATCCTGCCTTCTTTTGCAACAAAGAAAACCATACTTTGAAATGACAAATCCATTGAAAATAATAAAACATATTGGCTCCACATCTTGCACCTTCCTAAATGCAAACAACCTCAGCAGTTTCATTGAAACTAGGTCTGCTTATTTCCACAGAATGACACCGCTCCCTAATTAAGTCTAATGGTATACAATCTACCAGGATCTGGACTACCTGAAATAAATGAAATTATGGCCTATAAGTTGCAAGTGCACTTTGTTTAATTAAACTACATTTCAAAGCCCACTTGCTGTATTTTTTCAGTAACATCCCAATATCTATTTCCGGGTCACTTTACAAGACATTGGCAGTGGTAGACTTAGCATCCTCCAGATCCCTACAGGACCACACTCATACTGCTAACATTGTCCATTAAATGTAAATATTCATCCACTGTAAATGGCAAGAAGCTATGTCTTAAAAAAAAATATTTTTGGCATTCCTAGTACCCAAGTATCAGGTTTTGAAACAAAGAAACATATTCTCCGCAGTTTGTAAGTTTCTGTCTTTAATAATCATCTACTATTGCAGCACTCCCAACACAAACACACACATACACACTGAATCCCCCAACATTTAAAAAAATGACATTGTGCCCACCCGATTTGCCAGTATTGATGATCCACCAAAGTTATGCTTACTGTTGTCCAATCTACCACTGCTTAGAACCCACCAATGACAAGACAGTACTGGGTGATTTTTTTGTTTGTCAAAAAAAAAACAATAAACTTTATATGCTACAGTCCCACATTAGTCAATCCACTACTGACCCATTAACCCTAGGCTGCTGTCTCATTCTTGCTTCCTGGGACTGCATTATCTTGGATGACTACTTTTATTTCCTAAGCAAAAGACACAAATTGAAAGATGAGGCAAAAATCCTAACATTCTTCAAAAATCCATACATTTAAGAGGTATGATTTCATATTCAATACAACATTCTCCCTGTCAGAAAAGCTACATTTTAATGAAAGCGTACTTTTAATGTAGGATGCATTTGTGAGCTAACTTGTTTGTACGTTAGTCTCTTTGTGCATGTGTCTCTCTCTGTCTCTCTGTCATGCACACACACACACACACACACACACACACACACACACACACACACACACACACCTACTTTCATGCACACAAACATTCTGCTTTCATGCATGCACTCACTCACTCACACCATACTTACCTATTAACACAGGTTAAGTGCTGTCTCTTTAAAAGGCAATGGCAGCAAATCCATAGACGGGTCCCTCTTCAGCAAGAACACACACATTGATTCTTTGGCACGAAATAATGGTGCGAACACACATACCCTTCTTTGGTGCAAAAAAATCAAAACTAGAAGGATGCTTTGGTGGATGCACACACCGATGTTAGAGCTACAGGTCACGGGTGCGAAAAACACAACAAAAAAGTGTTTTGGGGCATGTGTACATCGATGTTGGAGTTAGAGGTAGAGGGCCACATGGCAAAGCTCTGAGGGCCGCATGCGGCCCGTGGGCCGCAGGTTGGACACATCTAGTTTAGAAGAAAGTGAGCTAAGAGAAGGGTTGCTTGATTTAATAGACATAGATAGACATAATAAGATCAATGAAAGAAATAGACCGCAGAAGGTCAATAAAACCCAAAATGTCAGAAGTTTGACAAAACAAATGAACACAGTAATTAAGACTATCCATGGAGATCCATGCAATATAACAGAAATAAACAGAATATATTACTGTGTAGATAAATTAATAACTGATACAGTTCTACCACAAGAACACAGGGTAGCAAGGGAAAAGAAGGTGAGAAACCGAACACCATCATGGAAGTATCAAACAGAGAAAACTATAAAGCAATTAAGACAAGAAGTGACACTGTTAGAAGAATATAGAAGCGGGAACAGATCAACAAAAATACTAAGATAGATGTGCTAAAAGCAATGCGCAGTATTAGAACAGACCAGGATCTACCATGCACTATCGCAAATAACCGACTAAAAATCTTAGCACAGGCAGAAACACTTAGAAGATACACAGATAAACATAAAGGAAAAGTACAAAATAAGCAATTTATTGATGACCCAAAACAGATTTACAGAGAATTGGGAAACAATTTAAAAGGAATTGAAAGACCACCAAAAAAAGAAGAAATAGATACATTTTAGAGAAGTATCTATGAAGATCCTGTGGAACATAAGAAAGATGCTAAATGGATAGAAGAAGTAAAAGAAAGAATAAGAAGTTTAAAGGTGAAATGGGATGAAGTAACAGATAGAGAGATTGAAACAAACTTAAGAAAAGCCGCTAATTGGAAAACCCCAGGCCCAGATGCAGTACCTAACTTTTGGTTAAAAATATTAACACCTTTGCACGAAGATTTACCCATGAGTAAGAACTATTTAGGTTTACCTTCATATGTACATTCTGCACATGGGGGAACAACATAAGCTCGAAAGGATGTCTGCTAAGTTCCCAAACATTGGACGAAAAATGATTCGAATGTGCAATGAGTGAATGCACAGTGACATTCGCTCATTGCAGATTCGGCATTTTGGGTGCGTATTGCACTATAGTGCGGATCAGGAAATGGGCCCTTTCCCCACTATAGTGCGAACTCGGAGTTAGTATATTAAAGTGGGGGGTGTATTCGACTTTTTTGTTTGAAAATCAGCGAATCTGCTTTTCGATTTTTGATTTTAGAACATCGGAAACTGTCACGGTTTTGTGTTTTGCACTCTGGATTCACTCATATGAGCAATCGCATTTGTGATTTTCGGGTATGTAAAGGTAAACCAACTATTTATATGTGCACTCTGAACAGGCATCAACCTGGCTAACAACAGGAAAAACAATGCTCCTACTTAAGGGTGAACCTGCAAGCTACTCTAAAAATTACAGACCAGTAACTTGGCTTCTGATGACATATAAACTATAAACAGGAATTGATGCCAACAGAGTTTATAGTCATTTAGAAAAAAACTCAGTTACAGCAGCAGAACAAAAGGGCAATAAAATAAAGTCATTATGGAACAAAGGATCATTTGTTTTTAAATGAAGTCATAGTGGAGAACTGCAAAAAGGGTAAGAAGTATGGCATAGATATAGATTAATTACAAAAAAGTATCTGACAGTATCCCATATTCATGGATAAAAGAGTCCTTGAAAATGTATAAGATGCTCCCTACACTGATCGACTACATTACAGTGACCATTAAACAATGGCAAAGCACTTTGCAATTAAGCCATGATAAAGGACAAATTATTATACCAGGGATAAAAATTCAAAGGGGCATATACCAGGGTGGCTCCCTGTCACCACTGCTATTCTGCCTTGCCCTTAACCCATTAAGCTGTCTACTTAACAGCTTAGGCCATGGCTATAATTTGGCTCCTAGAAAACAACAAAGTGTAAAGACTTCTCATATTCTCTTTGTCAATGATTTAAAACTGTATAGCTCATCAGATGAGGAACTGAAAGTACAACTGCAAGTTGTCAAAACGTTTTCACATGATATAAGAATATCACTTGGTCTTGATAAATGTGCAAAAGCAACTTTTAAAGCATAAAAACTGCAGCACCAAGAAAACATCAGTTTGGGAGAAGAATGCGATATAAAAGAGCTTGAGCAAGAGGGAGTGTATAAATATCTGGGAATTAATGAAGGATCAACAATAAAACATGAACAAATGCAAACAAAACTTAGTAAGGAATACTTTAGAAGACTTAAATTAATCCTGAAAACAGTATTGACATCTAGGAGCAACATTCACACTATAAACTGATTTGCTCTTCCTGTCCTAGTTTAGAGTTTTGGAGTGACTGACTGGCCCCAAAACGTGTTGGATAGATTAGATAGGAAAACAAGATGAATGCTTCATGCTCACCAAATGATTTATAAAAATCAGTGCATACCAAGCTTATACATTTCCCGTTCCGAAGGAAGGATGGGCCTCCTTGAAATTGATTACATGTATAGTTCTGCAATCGTCGGACTCCACACATATCTGCTGACCTCAGAAGACCAAATTTAGTGAAAGTTTTGAAACATGAGGAGAATAAATCTAAGATGACTTCTCTGCTTAATCTAGCAGAAGCATATTGGCGTCAAACAGGAATGGAAATCAAACCAGAAGTAGATACAAATCAGGCAGCAACTCAATGTACCAAAAAAACAAAACAAAGAATATAAGGTAAAGGACCAGACGAGAAGGCAAGAAATGTGGAAAATGCATAAATATAGTTGCAAGTATAAAAAACTTCTGGAAAAGCCTCATGTTGATCAGGAACGACTGCAGAAATGGTTAAGGAGAGGCAAATTCAAACCAAGAGATGAAAGGTTAATATTGACGGCATAAGACAGTGGGCTAAGTACATGCTGGTTTACAAAGTCCATTGAACACGTGGGTGAAACAGACAAATGTAGGTTTTGTAAATCAGAATTGGAAACAGTCATACACCTTGTTGCTGGTTGTGACATATTAACAGCAAAAGGACTGTATACTGAAAGGCATAATAATGTGGCAAAACTGTTGCACTGGGGATTGTGCAAACATTATGATACTGAAGTGGCTAAAAAATACTAGAAACATGAGCCACAAAGCATCATAGAAAATTATGAAGTTTACATCATATGGGATTACCCATTGCCAACAGTTCAAAAGAGAGATGCTAGAAAACCAGATATAGTGGTCCATGAAAAGAAGACAAAAGTAGCACTGATCAATGAAATTGCCACACCTGGTGACTACAGTGTCCTGTGTACAGAGAGACACAAAGTCATAAAATCTGACAGTAATGTAGAAGAAGGATACCCAGACAGTTCAGATAGTAGTAGGAGCAATGGTTCTTATAAAAAAGAATCTACAATCATATTTAAATATGTTACCAGTACATGTAACCCCATATGAATTGCAGAAGGAGTCATTAATGGGCACATTGCAGGTGCTGCAAAGAGCAATTCTGGCTAACATCAAAGAATGAAACAATACTAATTTCATGAACTTTAATCATACTATGACTTAGGGATGGGGACAATTCCCATCTTGGTATTAGAAACCCAAAAGATTTGGAGAAATTAAAAAAAGGAGAAAATACTGGGGCCAGGATCTGCTAGGTTACATATGTACTAAAGCCACTGCACCACAGGTACAACTATGATTCAGTCATAGAGCACATATGTGTAAATGACCCAACACATACCTTCCAAGACAGTACAGAGAGACAATATGGATCTCTTGGACTATCTGTCATAGACAGATATTTCTCTAACATTGAGCAGCATTCTATCTTCACCATAGATAATGCCACAATACAAACAGAATATGATTTACTTTAATAATTGGCTAAACTTTTGGTGTCATTCTAGGGGATACAATATTTGTCAGTGTGGGAAGACATTGTTAATAAACCACATTGCTTTGGCGAGGGTGGTCTGCACCTGTCCACTCTAGGCTTTTGAATATTGGCTAAAACATTGTCCTCCCCCATACAGACTTTTTTAGGCAATGCCAAACTGACAAACCTGATAATATAGCAAAATCTACCCAAAGAAATCTAAAGGTGTTACTGCTCAATGTCAGAAGTCTAGGAAAGAAGCTCCACTCACCCAAGGTCTCCTCAGCTTGGAGAATACAGACATTTGTGCAGCTGCTGAGATGTGGTTTAAAGCAGCAGAGAACACCCTGGTAGTGCAAGGCTTCAGTGCCTTCCACACATTTAGTCCAGCAACTGCACAGACAGGTGGAGGTGTCTCTGTCTATATCAATAATAAGCATACCTCTAGGTTGGTTAAATAGGATAACACACAGAATTTCCTCCATGTCCAGATTACTACAATGTCCCATACCAAACCCTAGCAAGCCATAGATCACCCTCTACATCCCACACTAGACACTCACCATTCAACCAAATACCATAATTATGGGAATCCTACATGACCCCAAATTTCCAGCTAAAAAGATCCCTAGACTTTGTAAACACAAACACCATGGACTAGTTAGTGCATACGCCTACTTGAGATGCAAACATATTGGATTTGGTATTCACAAATATGGAAGAACTCTGCACCCCTCCCTGGTGTCATGCCCTCTCCGGTAAGGTCAGACCAGAAAGCAATCTCCTTTGAAATAAGAATCAATTCTGTAACCCCAGCAAACTGTGTAACAGTTAAAAACAACTGTAAGGCAAACTACCTTCAACTGAGTGATAAACTGTCAAAGTTTCAAGCCTCTCGAAACCTAGATAACACTGCAGTGTATGCAAAATTATTCAAAGAACTCTGTACAACCATGTCAATGGTTGCCTAGAGGTTGCTGTGCCTACCAGACATAAGCCCAAAACTAACTCAAAAAACAAACTACCCTGGTGGAATACAAAATTAAACAGGTTGTCCAACTAAAGAACACTCATAGATAAAATTAGGAAGTGTAACACCAAAAGAGATGAACACTCTCTCATCAAAATGAATAGAAAACTAGTAGGATTAATTAAGTCCAACAAAGCAAATTTTGAGTTAAAGATAGCATCCCAGGTCACGGACAACCATAAGACCTTCTTTACATATGTCCAAACCCTCAAAGGCAGCATACAACAGTGTGCAGAACTGTTGGGAAATGGAGCTAGATTCATGGAACCTGGAGACATAGCAAATCTTCTGGCTGACAAATTCAGCTGAAACTTTACCACCTCTCATCCTTAGCCACCCACAGGAAATGACAACTAACATAATCCCTCCAACTATCAGAAAGAAGAGGTCCTAGCACTCTTCAAGGCCAAGAATACAGCTTTGGTGGGCCCCAGTAATATCCCAGGGTGCCTCCTAAACAGCATGAAATATGACCTGTCAGGGCCACTGGTGTCACTATTCAATCACAGTCTCCATACAGACTTCATGCCACAAGAAGGGAGGGCTGCAACAGTCATCTGTAGAAGCGCAGGCTAACAACAAATGTCAGAAATTACAGACCCATTAGTCTGACTAGCCTCATATGCAAAGCCATGGAATGAATTATCATGAAGAATGGTCAACAATGACATAGGAAACCTTTAAATAATGGACCCAACCCAGTCTGGTTTCATTAAAGGCAGATCATGCCTACTGAACCTGATGGACTTCTTTGAGAAGGTCACCGAGGCAATGGATGAAGGCAAAACAAGTGCATAATGCCTACCTTAACCAAGCCAAGGCATTTCATATAATACTCAACTTGGGCATGGTAAACAAACTCACAGGCTTAGGCATAAACTCCTATGTAACTCACTTGGCAGTCAGCTGGCTCACAGACAGGACCCAGGAAGTTAGGACTGGAGAGGCCACCTCCACAAAGAGATGAGTCACCAGTGGAGTCCCCCAGGGCTCTGCTCTGTATCTGCACCTTGTTGGAATCTATTTTTCAGAAGTCAAGGCCAGTGTCACAGGCCTTTGACTTACCAAGTTTTGCAGAAGATTTCAAGCCAGAAGCAATCATTGACCACCACCCCCAAGATACTAATATCTTACATGAAGGTCTACCACAGACAAACGACTGGTTTCAAAGTCACAGCTTAAACCTAAATGCCAAAAAATATATAACAGTATCTTTTGAGAAGTCAGCCATCCAGGGAAAACTACCTCGTTGATAAAACACCCCTGAAAGTAGACACAGTATTCAGGGATTGGGGGACTGATGTAGATGGTAACCTGTCTTTCAACCAACATGTGTCTAAGGTTGTAAGAAAATCATTCTATGCCACTCATCTTATAAGTAAGGGCATGGCATCTAACTCCAGGGAAGTCACTGTGGCACTGTACTCATCCATCATCAGACCCATCATTAAGAATAGTGCCCCCTTCTCTATGCAGCTAACCAGACTCAATGCAACAACTTGAATTTCCACAGAAGTTCCTCAAAAAAGAATACAGGAAGTAAACACAATGTCCTATGCATATCATCTCAAAGTTCTATCGCTATACTTTGTTTCCTACAGACTGCTCAAAGGTGATTTACGCATTGCATACAAGGCATTCTTGGATCCCACTCTAATAAACCTTTTGCATATCCACAAAATGAAAAGCACCAGAACTACAGTTGTGTACACTTACCATAAATGTAGATGTTCAAGTGTATTCACTGTTGCAGTCATAGGTTCAGTTGCAGTCATCACAGTTGGGTTATCTGCCTGCAGGTAGCCCTCAGTCAGCCTGAATACCAGAGTCTTGGGATTTTTGCATTGGATACTGTCACCTCTTCCATGACGTCAGGTCGTCAGGGATACAAAACATGCAACCGACACCATTACATCAGTTTTTCTTGCCCAAGATGTCAGGAGCCCCCAAAAAAGGAAGCAATTACATGGTGTAGAACACCTCCAGTAAAAAGTAAATACCATTGTTATAAGATATGGCCAAAAAGAGTAAAGGTAGAAAGCACAGAGAAGTCAGGGGGCTGGAGGGAGGGTAACCAAGACTGCAACAGTGAATACACTCGTACATCTACATTTATGTAAGTGTACACAACTGTACTATGTTCGTCGTGTTTCACTGTTGCAGTCATCACACTTGGGTTGATTCCCAAAGCTGAGGAAGGGTGGAGGCAGTCAAGAAGTATTAGGGCTGGCTAGCAGGCCTTGTAAGACTGCTGTGGAAAATCCAGCTCTGGATTTAGAAAAAATAGGCAAGTGGTAATGCTTGGTGAAGGTGTGTACAGAACTCCAGGTTGCAACTTCCAAGATGCCCCTGGTAGGGACTCCCCTGAGAAATGCTGTAGAGGTTGAGGTAGCCCTAGTGGAATGAGGTCTGACCCCCTGTGGGGTAGGTTTTCCATGGTGTTTGTAGCAGAAATGGATGCAGTGTGCTATCCATTTGGAAATGGTTTGCTTTGAAATGGCCTTGCCCTCTGCCCCTGTAGCAAAGCTGACTAGCAGCTGGTCAGATTTTCTGAAAGGTTTAGTCCTGTCAAGGTAGAACCTGAGCTGTCTGTGCACATCCAAGGAGTGCAGGATCCTTTCCCCTTTATTCTGAGGATTAGGAAAGAAGGTCGGTAAATGGATGGATTGGTTTAAAGCCACACTGGATACCACCATGGGCATAAATGATGAGTTAGTCCTGAGGGAAACCCTGTCCGCATGGACGATAATGAAGGGTTCCACCACCATAAAGGGCCTGTAACTCAGACACTCTTCTTGCTGAAGTTATGGCTAGCAGTAAGGCTATTTTCCAAGAGAGGAATTTTAACTCTGCTGTAGCAGCAGGCTCAAAAGGGGGAAGCATGAATTTCTCTAGTACAAAGTTAAGGTCCCCGGCAGGAGTGGGAGCTCTCCTTGGAGGTCTCAGATTATTAGCTCCTTACTGGAACTGTTTGATTAGAGGGTGAGAGAAGAGGGGTGGCTCAGTATTGTAGTGAGCTGAGATGGCAGAGGCATGAATCTTAATCGATGAGAAGGATAGGCCTTTGTGGAGCAGCTCTGCTAGATAATCTAGGATTTGGGGTAAGGTGGGCACGGCTGTGTCCTTTCCCTGAGACTGGCTCCAAGAACAGTATCTTTTCCACTTTCTGAATAGGATTTCCTAGTACTAGGCCTACTGGCCTCAAGGATGACATCCAGCATCTGTTTGCTGAGGGTTTCTGGTGATGTATTCAGGGAACAAGCCAGGCTACCAGGTTCAGGGTATGCAGCTGAGGGTGCAAAATCTGTCCCTCCTGCTGGGACAGCAGAGAGGGGTTCTGATGTAGGTGCCAGGGTGGCACCACTGTCAGACTGCATAGGAGTGGGTTCCAGTGCTGGCGTGGCCAGTCTGGTGCAATAAGGATTGCCCTTGGCCTGTCCTGTTTGATCTTGAGTAGTACGTTTGAGAGGAGGGGCAGAGGGGGAAAGGCATAGATTGAGAGGTTTTCCCATGTAAAGGATAGGGCATCCACTTTCCATGCTTGGCTGTGGGGAGTTCTGGTGCAACATTTGCTCAATTGATGGTTTTGGGGGGAAGCAAAGAGGTCCACCTCTTGGAATGAATTGGGTTCTAGTTTCCACTCGTGTGGGTCCATAAGATTTCTGCTTGTCATCTGCCAGTGAATTTTGTTTGCCTGGCAGGAACTGAGCTTGCAGGTGCACTAGATTACTCAAGGGTGTGTTCCACAGAGCCATGGCTAACTTGCAGAGTGGGTAGGAATAAGTTCCACCCCCCCCCTTGTTTATGTACCACATAACTGTGGTGTTGTCTGTCTTTATCAAGAGTTGTCCTGGAAGGATAAAGTATTTGAAGGCTGTCAGTGCATTCTGTACAGCTAATATTTCTTTTTGATTTATATACAGGTGAATTTGTCCTGGGCTCCATTTGCCTTGAATACATTTGCCTGCCATGTGAGCCCCCCATGCATAGTCTGATGTGTCTGTTGTCAGGGTTTGGGCGGTGGGGGGTTGAGTGAAAGGGAGTCCCTTGTTGTGGTTGCAAGCCTCTGCCCACCAAAGGAACTCTGTCCTTAGGCAAGGAATGATAGGAATCACTGTTTCCAGGTCCTGAGAATGTTGACACCGGAGACTTTTTAAGTACCATTGAAGTTTCCTCATATGCAGTCTTGCAAATGGAATTAGGAGAATGCATGAGGCCATGAACCCTAGGGCTTGCAGTATTTTTCTTGCAGATAGCTGGGTTTGAGTGGCCAGTAGTATGAAGTAATTTGTCAAATAAACCTGCTTTCCTGGAGTGAGGAATGCCATCTGAGAAGTTGTGTGCAAGCTTGCTCCCAAGAATACAATCTTTTGGCTGGGTACCAGCTGTGATTTCTTTTCATTGATGGTATACCCCAGAGAAGTCAGGAGTCTTTTTACAAACATCAGGTGCTGAAGTAGCAATTCCTGAATGTCCGCCTAAATCAGGCAATCATCCAAGTATGGGTAGATTTGAATATTTCTCTGCCTGCAGTATGCAATGGCTGGAGCCAGGCACTTTGTGAATACCATGGGCGGAGTAGATAAGCCAAAGGGAAGTGCAGATAACTGATAGTGCATAGAGCCTGCCCTGAACCGTAGACAGTTTCCCTTATGGGGATGTGCAGACAAGCTTCTTTTAAGTCTAGGGTGACCAGCCAGGAGTCCTTGGCTAGCATAGGAAGCAGCTGCTGGATTGTAAGCATTTTGAATTTTGGTACCACCAAGAAGGTGTTGAGAATTGACAGATCCAGGATAGGGTGCCAGGAGTTCTCTTTTCTGGGCACCAGGAATAGTCTGGAGTAGAAACCCTGTCCACTTTGCTCTGAGGGAACAGGTTGGATAGTCCTGATACTGAGAAGAGAAAGTATTGCTTTTGGGCATCTGCCCACTTGTTTGGAGGAAGGTCTGGCAATCCACTTGGGGTTGGCAGTGAGTGGAAGTAGAATCTGTATCCTTGGAATACAATGTTTAAGACCCATTGGTCCTGGGTAATATACTCCCAGTTTTTTGCATGTAGGGCGAGTTTCCCTCCTAGGGGTGCAAGTACTTGGGCATGGCTGGGAAGGATGAAGGACAAGTTATTGTGAACTTTTTCCATAAGAGGGTGGCTTACCACTTTTTTTGAGGTGGGAGCACTCCATTGTTTAGATCTGTGCATACCCTGAGACTGTAGTCTTTGTGGTCTGCTGTCCCTGGGTTTGGACTGAGAAGGTCTGGGAGGGACTGGAAAGGACCAGTTTTTTGAAGACCAATGCCTACTGAATCTAGGTGGCTGTATCTTTAACAGTTTGCATAGATTTATCTTTTTCCTCCATCTTTTTAAGAACTTCTTCTGCTTTTGTGCCAAACAAATATTCTTGGTTTAATGGAGCATCTAGTAATTTTGCTTTGGCATGGTCTGACAAGAATTGTTCCTTCCACCAAGCATGTCTTTTCAGAACAGACCCAGTGACAGCAGCCCTGCAAGATGCTTCTAAGGCATCAAAACCACACTGCAAAGTATGTTTACTAACTTGGTTTGCAGAATGCATTAACTCTTGTAAATCTTTATTTTCTGCACAATCAGGAATAAACAACATTTTTTATTTAATTAGTTCCATAATATGCTGCTGGTACTTCAACATGTGAAACTGGCAATTTAAAGCCCTGATGGCAAGAGTTGCAGAGGTATATACCTTCTTACCTCATCTGTCTAAAGCCCTAGAATCCCTGTCCGAAGGGGTAGGGTTTTTGGCTGTAGTAGCCTTAATACCTTTAGGTCCCTGGGAAATGGTCTCTGGATCCAAAGTGGGGTTTTTAAAGAAAAATTTGTGAGAGTCAGATACTTTGTAGTACCTGTAAGGCTTTCTAGGAGCTGGTGGTAAAGTATCAGAGGTAAGACTGGATTCCATGAAGACATCTACAATATCCAGGACAGGGGGTACAGCTAGAGGCCTGGGCTGAAGCAAATCTAAAAATTCCCTGGGTCTCTTTTTAGACTGTGGGCAGTCCTGGCATTCCCAGCGGAAATGCTCTCTTAGGGTATGCAACGTTTCACTGAAAGAAAAGTCCTCTGGGGGGGGGGGGAGGCAGAGGGAATGGAATCCTTTGCATCTGAATCCTCATAGGTAGATAAAGGTATGTCCTGGAAATCACAGGGGTCAGAGTCATCAGACTCATGGTCTGTAGAATCAGGAGGAAAATCAATTCTTTGTCTTTTAGACGGGGAAGGCTAGTTTCCCCTAATTAAAGTAATAAGGTCTTCAGCCATTCTAAGCATTTGTTTCTGTGGCATGGGAGCTTGAGAATGTGCTTTGGTCATCAGTTTCCTAGGCGTAGTGCGAACTCTGGGCCCGAGAAATTCAGTAGTTTTAGTCAGAAACGAAGTAGTTAGCTTAATATAAACATAGGAAGGTCTGAATACACCCTCAGAAGCCAGTGCATGCACAGCGGCGCCGGACCAATCCAAGGTAGAGACATCCGCAGGTTCCATAGTTGAAGAAGCATCTCATGGCATACTGGACTCCGAATGGGTCTCAGTAGAGGCCTGCGAATCTGGAGAAGCGGGTATCAGGGGCTGCGAAAGCACCTCACTAAGTAGTGGTGGACTGGCAATTAGCTTAACAGAAGCATCGTCGGCAGTTTTGGACCTACGCGGTCTGTCTCTGTCTTTATCCTTACATTTTTTCAGAAGATCGGTAGTCAGATGGCTTATCAAAGCCATTTCAGAATACGGAGAACGAGAGCAAAAGAATTTAGCGACAAAAATAGCCCAACAATGAAAAGTTCAGGCATTGAACAAGGCACAAAACCGACAGTGAGGAACGTCGTGGTTTGGGCCTAAACAGGTGACGCAGTAAGAATGAAGATCTCTGTGAGGCATTTGCTTTCCACAGATAAGACAATTGTTAACTTTTTCTGACATCGGTTACAACAGTGACTATTACCATCCAACTAGATGTTTAGTCAAATGTGGTCACTCCCACTAACATTTACCATTCAGGCTTCACCATGACTGATGTATGACTAACAAAAGGTTTGGATCATGTACTAAAATCATTCAAACCTTCAGTGGTACAGGGGTTACTGGACCAACATTTTCAAGCACAACAAACAGCTAGAAAATTAAAACTGAGGTGTCAATTTAGAAAGCCTTCCTTTTTATGTAAGTATTAGATAACAGCAATTCAGAGCCAACAGTAAAAATATGAATACGGAGTCAAATTTATCGTATTTGTTACATGATTTACTTTTAAGACATTTATTAAAAAGGTTAATGAGTCCACAAATGAGAGAAAGATGCCGCTTACCAATGCCATCTTTTTGATCATTTACTCCTGATCTGGAGAAATACCAGAGGAGGTAGAGATAACATATTTTAAAGATGGTGCACTACCCAGATAAGATCAGAACTTGCTGAATCAGAATATAAAAATATATTGACCAGTCTAGAATAAACACTTCCAGAGAACAGTATGAATAGCAGAACACTTCAAATCAAGACAACAAAGAGATCATGACAGCATGTCACAACAGTCTTTTGTCAGAAATAACAGGTCACTGAGAATACCTAAGAAGCAAAAAGAATGATTCAACCAATAAGTATGAAATGTAGAAAATGGTTATGAAAAATGTGTTATAGTTTCTTAAAATGTAATTCAAATACAACAGAGCTTTGCAAAGCTAAGGAACAACAGCACTAGGATCTATTGTACCTGATGTAGTTGAATAAATAAAAAGTTAAGAAAATACAACACAAGTTTTATTATACATTTTAGGATTCTTGCATTTAGATTATATGCCTATCAGAGATCAAAAAAGACTGCAGTCAAACAATTCATATTTTGGAAAGCAAAGTGAAAGTCTCCTGGTCGAAATATTCTGCTAACATCACTAAGAAATGGGGACTTACCACCAAAGAAGATGGCTTTCTAATTAATTTGGTCCACTGGCTAGAGGGGCAAGTGACAAATAACATCCAATATTTAGTGGCTTTTCACTTTCTTAGTTGGTTTCCTGTGGAAAACTGGAACTGATTAAATGAATGAAGATGATACTAGTCTGAGCAGAGGACAGACCATGAGGCTGTAGCAGTTTATTTTCCTTCCCGTTATCATGTGAGTATTTCACCCTACTGATCTGGCATGTTTGTCTATTTACACAGTTTGGTTTTCAATATAAGCCATCAAACTGTTTTTCTGATTGGCAAATAAAATACTAAGTCCCACACCAGTAATCCCTCAGTTGTCTAGTGTAACAGCACAAACATAAAGCACTGCCATGCTCCAGTATTTCAAGACAGCCATCTTGACGATGCTGGAGGGAGATGGTCCAGCTATACCTTACATCTCATAAGTTGGCAAAGGTTGAGAGTGCACAACACAGCCAGTGCTGGAGTACAATGACAAATTGAACACTACAGAGAGGATGCACTGGTCGCATACTCCTGGAAAATGGCATGTTCCTGAGATAGCCATTCATGTTAACAGATCCCTCTTGCCTAATGAGGGAACAAACTTTAACCTTTCCTCAGTGACAACTGAGGACATGGGGCCTTTGGAGGTACCAAATGCATCAGCACCATCCATACCTCAGTCAAGCAGACAAAAGCTAGCCCAAGACCGATATGAATCTAAGGAATGGTTCTTTAAATCAACCAGCATGTGATCCCTGGTTACTTCTCCTTGGACTCTCCGGACCAGCAGGGATCAATTGCAGAGGTTAAAAGGAAACATCGCAGCCTGCTTTGCTGGGTTCACAGGTCATGTCCTTAATGGTACACAACTATCTGCCATATACTGTGATCTGTTCTTTGGGTTGGAGACTTGAACCATAAGTGAACCTGGGCGGATATTACTTCTAGGCCCTGCAGAGGCTTTTCTACCCTAGGTCTACCTTCAACAGGTACATCACCAATCTTAGGTACTCTGTCACTTGCTGGCACATGCCCTTGGCAAGCTCAGCCTTACCCACATCAGCTAAATCTGAGTCTGAAGGTATGGCTAGTGATAATTTTTCATTCCTCAATCCCACTCTGTCTCTCTCTCTCTCTCTCTCTCTCTCTCTCCTAAGAATAGGACTCAGAAGATCCAGAGGTCTCGATTTCTGGGGTTGAAAAAGACAATAAGATATCCCTTCCTTCTTTTAGTATACCCCTCACCCCTCCCCTTAGATAACTTACCCCTGGAGAAAACCAACACATTTCTTCTGCCTATCCCACTCCACCCTAAAAATGCGTAACTGAGTATCTGGGTAAGAAGAAGAAGAAGGAGATGGAGCCTTAAGTTATTATATGAGCAGATTAAGACATAAAAGGTAAAAACAGAAGGAAAGGTGCTATGACCTATAACTTCAACTTCTACTGTGAATTTCTTTTTAAGTTAAGTTATGTTTATTGACTTTTGAATTAATTACTGTTTACATACTTGGCTGGTTTACGACTTAGAATTGTGGTTTGGTGTTGGCTTATAGCTGCTACCAGCTGCTGTTTTCCGATTCATGTGCAGATGTCTTACAGCCTAGTTGATTGCAGACATGACTTAGACATGAAAAATTTGCACACTTTAGTCCTGATCAAATGTGTAGAAATTTAGACCTATCATTTTGTATTTTTCCTTTAATTTCTGAATAAGTTATATACAACAACTGGTTGGTTTTCTGTTTAGATTGTTAACATGGATCCACAAACACATTGAGGACATATCTGTTATCTTTACTGGTTCTACCCAACAGTTTAACATCTATAGGACCGATTGTAAATACTGGAGAAAAGTTTGCAGAATTTCTTGTTGGTCACATCCCTTTTCAGCATTTGAACAGATTCTGTCATGTACAAGAATGTACATTCTAAATTACTTTTTTTGACATTGCTACCAGTAATTTTGCGGAGTGTTTAACCCAGGCATACTTGTCAACAAACATAAACAAACCGATAAAATAATGTCTGCTAGCCATCCACTCTACATGGGGACACACTGTATGTGATTTATGACAGCAAGTGCACCCATCAGATTTACAGCACAAGCACTAGTTGAACAATTATGGAACAAAAAGAAAATGTGATTATTGCCCTGTTAGCTCTACCCAAAATGGTCACTTACGATACCTTATATTTCTTGTTCCTGCTATATGGTCACTCTTTGTTTGGATTTTTAGTTTCATAGATTAGTACTAGGCTAACTGCTTTTCTGAGCCATTTTAAGCAGAGCCAACTACCCCATGTGAGAATCAATCCCTACACCTTGCGTCACCTTAAACATTATGCCAACCTCCCAAGATATTTGCTTACTGATTATATAATGCCCTTACCTGATAGAGGGGAAATATACATGGAAAAATATAACTTTATTTAATTTTAATCATTTTAATCCAGACAATAACCTTCTTGCCTTACAAACACAAGGTGCAGGGTTTGAGTCTCACAAGGGATAATTGGCTAAGCTTAAAATGGCTCACAAGAGCAGTTAGCTTAGTAATCTGTGAACCTATGAACCTATGAAGTAAAAAAAGAAAAATAATTACAAATAATAGAAAAAAACTATGTAATAAAGGCCAGAATATAATAGTTATAAATAAATGTGCAAGTACAAATTACACAAACTGTGGTCAGAGGCATTAACAAACTTCCCTTAGTTAAGGTGCCATTGGAGAAATAAGAGATTAACAAATATCCTATGAAAACAATACTGTTTGAGCACACCATCATATAAGTCATTGTGCACGAATGGACCATCTGATGTTTTAACATGCACATACCGGATTCCCTTTTGAATCATCAGTGTCATTTAGTCTAACCTTCTAGATTGCTCTGGACAAACATCACTGGCTGAACAAATAACATCATGAAGCAGTTTGAAAAAATTAGGAGAGGTAGTTAAACTTCAGAAGATCTATTTAGCTCAAATGCATGCCATTGCTTGAGGTGTTTCTTAAGGTTAAAGACTTACACCTCATTCTTTTACCTGAAGACTTGAGTCGATTGTCAAAATCTGTCCTTGTTACCGCTATACAAAGCTATCAATAATCCCTATATCTGCACTCGTTCCTTTAACTGTTAATGTGTATAAGTACATTTATGTGCATTTGCCTTTCTTATGGGATGTTCCTTGCTGAACCTGAGACATACAGGAATTGCACTGCTTCATATCTGTCCGTTCTCTCTCCCCCTTCCCCAAAGACAGACTGCATTACGGTGTACATATGTTCATTTCACAGAATAACGGAGACAAAACATCTAGTATCTGTGAACGTTAGCATGCCCCACTCAACATTTTTTTGTTATCTAGCACTAAATTGTAACCCATCATTTTCTCTTCTGAAAACATATACCTAAAATGTAGGTATTTCATAAATTTAATACTCTCAACCTTTTCCTCAACTGACTTTTTATTTTTCCGTACTGAAGTTCTGGACCACACTGTAAGCTTCCCAGTATCTCCAAATCTTTGCAGTGTCCTCTCAGTGTTCCCAGTTCTGATACAACCAAATGCATGTCGGCCATATTTAATGAGGACAGTTTGTACTGAATTGTTTTATTCTGACTGAAAACATGTCTCATATCTTCTCATACTCAAACAGAAATGTTTCAGCAAATAACAGAACCCCTTCCTCATGCTTTTAGCAATAATTTGATGAGGATCCAATCAAATGCTTTTAAGACAGCCAAACAATGTCCTCACTACATAGCTTCATAGATATATAGGTTCATAGGCATACAATAGGCTAACGACCACCAAGGCCTTTATAGGTCTAGCTACGCAACTTAACCTAATTGTTTCCCCATGTACCTTGAGTGTCTATTAGGAGGGTATGTTAGTTAGGGTACAGCTAAGGGCTTTATGGAGGGGTTATGTTAGGTAATATTTCACTTACTGTCTACCTCTGTCTGTTAGAGACATGGGGCCAGACTGAAAGGAGAATTTATGATTTCTCATCCAGTGCTCAAGGTTATATTTGAATAGGATCAGTAATGAACTCTGCTTCACATGGATAGGGAGCCTATTCCATAGCTCTGGGATCCTTTGAGATACATATCAGTCTCACCAGCATGTTGTACTTATGTTGCAGGTAAAGTTTAAATCCTTGGGTCTAGTGTTTATAGTGCTGTTCATTTTGTGGATGTGGAAAAGATCCAGCAAGGCTGGATCCAACGATGTCTTTCAAGCCAGATACAGAGCACCTCTTGGTAACCTGTAGGAGACAGATACAGAGATAGGGCCTTCAGGTAATCTGTGTAGGACAGTATGTAACGATTATTGTATTTTACTTTTTATTTTATTTTTAATTATTTTTCTATTCAATAATGAGCCAATTTACGTTAATCTCTCTCTTGTTTTTGTATTAAAATGTTATGTTCATGTATGAAATGTGTAAAATCATGTAAATAAACTAATGTACAGATGTTTTACCCTTCACTTATAAATGTGCATCATATGTAACTTAAATGTAGAGCTTTTCTCCACGGGCTTCCACTGAAAATGGGTTTTACCAAGTCGGGCTGTTACCAGTCAACAAAGACAAATAAATAGCTCCTCAAGGACATGGAGGAACTGGCTGAGAGAAAATGAAGTGAGAGGCCATTATGGGCTCATCCATCCCACAGCAGCAGCAGCATTAGGTGTTACCTAGTAGAGTTTAAGCCAGCTGAGCCCACACTGTCATTGTGCATTAGCATTACCTGACCAAGGGGAATCTGGCCTGTGGAGTCATGCTTCCCCTCAGGAGATAACAATGGCAGAGTTTGGAGGAGATGAAAAGGAAAAGAGGTGGTTGTTTCCAAAAAGGGGAAGATAGGCTGCACTTCAGGACCATTAAGCTGGCCTCCTCCCTATCACAAGCCTCTTGTCAGGGAATGGAAAGGCTGATCATGATCCACATGCAAGAAAAAAATTCATCATAGACTCTTGCAAATCCCAGGAATGCTCATCTCCTGCTCCCCCCTAAAATAAGGTCCTGGGGGTAAAAAAAACTGTATTTTCTTAACACTGTGCAAGAAAACCTCTGACCAACCCATCTCTTTTCCAAAAAAGGTATAACGACTGCATTTCTGCTACTGCGTTATAAACACTGCAAAATACTTTATTTTGTTTCCACGCATCTATCTACCCTTGTTCTGTTCAGATGCATCCCATTTCTTCCAAGTTAAAACTGCATTACATCTAAAAATAAGTTTGCAATGGTTAATGCCAGCTATCAGACATTCAAAAAGAAGCACTTCAAAAAATGCATTGAGTATGGGAGCTATGAAATCCATCTAAAGCAGCAAGAAACCATGGCTCCCATTGGAACAAACATGGTATCCTATAATTAACCAAAAAAAAGAACAAGAGACATTAAAAGACTTACATCCTGATCCCGATCCTGAATACACTTCTTCTTCTTCATCATCTGAGAAGTCATCACCAGATATTTCTAGATCTTCATACTCATCACTGCTTGGTGCCACACTGGCCTAGAATGAGGGGAAAAAAGATAAACAGCATATTAGTGTCTTCCAGCTACCTTTGTAAACAGGCTGTGCCATACACTAATTAATGAGTTACCAGAAAATACACTAACACAGACTTGTTGTTTGAGATATGCCACAAATTGTTACTGCATACAAAACTCAGGATAATTTAAGTAGGAAAATTAATTTCTTGATTTGACAGTAATAACACTAATGTAATATCTCACATTCAAACACACTTGTAGCTCAGCATCCACCGCCCACTCAAGCTAAATGGACCTCCCATTGATAATTTTTTTACATGTGGGACAAAACTCCTCATATGTACTATTCACAAAGATACACCCTCATACTCCTTCCTAATACAAGTCATTTTTTTAATGTAACTAAATCTGAGGTCACCAGTCCTCAGGCTAAATTATATCAGAATTTTGGGTTTATCCAATTTTCTCTACAGCGTAACTATCTGGGCTTAAATATATCAAACACCGACTAAATAATGAATATCAACCTGGCTGTTTGGTATGTACACCTTACTCTGATGGCTAACAACAAAGTGGAAATATGAAAAGTGTATTATTTGTACTTTCCTGCCCCCCCCACACACACACACACACAGATATGCATGCATGAATTTATCATCAGTAAGGGTGACAGATATCTACATACTATAGAAAAAACTGATATGGAAATCAGCAGGATAACAGAGAAACGAATAGGCATTAATTCCATTTTGAAAGCGTTATGTATTATCAATTTTATGTTTACAAAATTGTGGCACTCAGACAGATCTACGAAGTGAAATCTTAACTTATCAATAGTTGGGTAGCACAGTGGACATACTGCTAGTTAAGTGTCCTGCACCACACAGTTTGAATAGCGACATCTCATTTGCATATAATAACACAAAAACTCAAGCTACATTAGAGTAAGTGTTCATTTAGCAGAGAAGATAACAGCTCAACAGACCGCTCTGTCAATTAAAAATAAAATAAAATGCAATACAAGCGATGTGTTGTAAGATTAGTTAAATCCAGGGAAGGGAAGACAAGAAATTAAAGTGTGTAATTTATAAGTCTGTCCAAACAAGCAATCTTTATGAGATTCTTGTTTTGGTTAACAGAAAATATTAATTTGCAATAATGTCCAATTCACATCAGCCATCTGAGAGTGTGAAAATTGGCTCTAGATGATTGTCACTGTTAAAGTGAGACGCCAACCTCATGTGTAAAAATGGGAAAAAAGTATCGTGGATGGATTGATGGATGTCCAGTTCACTTTGAGGTAATACATTATCAGAAAGGTAAGTACTATGAAAAGAATAGGACACTGGGTTAGAATGTATGGATGTTGTGTGCAGTTAGAATGGGGTATGATTGGCAGATATTGATTAGTTGTTAGTGCATTAATTTCTGTACCCACATTTCTGAATGCTAGTATGAAAATGTTGCTTTTGTGTGTCAAAACTCGTTTAATGGAGGACTCTGAATTGCTAGCCAAATTACAGATGACAGCTGATTCCAAAGGACCAGTACATGGTAAGCAAAGGATAGCCTATCAGATGGTTTGAGATAGGCTATTTAAGGAGCCAAAACCCCATCACCTGATGACCTGAGGTACTGGCCACAGCAAAGGTCTACAGCAGCTCCTTAAAAGATGGAGTAGATGGCAGTATTGCCTTCGCATGACTACAGACTGCAGAAATGGAATTTGTTTTTGCATCTGCAATTAACTGTTCAGTATTTAGCTTCTTAGAGATTGTAGGTGCAGTGCTAGAAGGCATGCCATTTACTGATACTTCAGTTGTAGTGGGAGACTTCAACACTCACAGGGGGAATAATGGAGTTGTATGGTAGGGTAAGACAGGAAAAGCTTACCTGATCCAAAGCCGAGCAGTGAATTATTTTTAGATTTCTTTTTCAGTCTTGGACTCCCCGCAGTGCACATGTCCAAATACAAGGATGCTCATAAAAGCACTTGGTACCACAGCTCCTTGGACCAAACATTAACAGCTAACATTTTGTGACTTCAGAACGAATGCAATATACTCTGGACAATCAGGTCTAGAGAGGTGCCAAGCTATCAGCTGATCACCACTTGGTTGTAAACTGGGTTAGACATTCAGGGTGGTGGCTAGACAGACCTAGGCGCATCACATTTCTGGTGAGAGTGTCCAGGGAATGCCTAACTAATGCTTTTGTGTGAGATGAGATCAGTTCTCACCTCCCATTGAAGAGTCCAATAGTTCAGGCAGAGGCAAAGAGTTTTGGCTGAAAGTGTTGTTACTGCAGTAACTCTAAACTATAAAGCTGGACAGCAAAGGCAAAGAAAGCAACCAACTTAAAGTACGAGGCCCGCCATACAAAACTAGCAATAGGGTCTCCATATCTGACTGATAGGTACCCACAGACTAGTACACCAGTTGGCAGCATTTATGACAATTGTCAAAACAAAGACCTGGATGTGGGAAGACTTCAGCAAGATGATGAAAAACGACTTTTCAAATAGTCTCAGAGAGATTCTGACAAATGAACTGCTGACTCAGGATGTGGAAGTGCAACATTTCTCAAGCAATTTTTATCAAGGATAGATAAATGCTTATCTCAACAAGGAACACTGTTATAAGGTGGAAGGATTACTTCTGTTAAATCCTGTATCCAAGTGAGATGCCCAGTTCTATGAAGGCAGTCCCAGAAACACCTAGCAGGACTGGATGCATCCCTAACAATGAATTTACTGCATAAATTAAACAGTACTGCTGTGGTAAGGCCATAACGACGACAAAAGAGTCATCTGGAAATCCTACAGGCGATGGATATTCTTGGGTTGTAGTGGTGAATTTGGCTTTTAAATGTAGTAAGGAAAGCTAAGACGGTACCTATGGAATGGAAAACCACTGGTGCATATTTTCAAAAAGGGAGATGGGAGGGTGTATTCCTGTTTAAGGATCACAATCTACGGTCTTCACGGCAGAATGTATTAGGTTGATAGAGAATGCATTCAATAGCTGAGCCTCTGATTCATTTGAAATGATGCACATTTCACCCTGCCTCTATTCTTGCTTGGATATTGGACAACTTGTGTGAATCTGCTTAACACTGCCTGCATTCGCTTTGCCTACATAGGTAAGGGACAGTATTACCTCCCCAGAATGTCACACATGGTATATGACTACCTATCTGAGAATGTCATAGGTAAGGTATATGACTACCTACCCCAGAATATCATAGGTAAGGTATATGACTACCTACCCCAGAATGAGGTAGATAAGGTATATAACTATATACCCCAGAATGTCATAGGTAAGATATATGACTACTACCCCAAATTGTAACAGGTGAGGTATATGACTACCTAACCCACAATGTCATAGGTGATGTATATGACTACCTACTCTAGAATGTCATAGGTAAGGTATATGACTACCTACCTCCAGAATGTCATTGGTAAGGTATATGACTACCTATCTGAGAATGTCATAGGTAAGGTATATGACTACCTACCCCAGAATATCATAGGTAAGGTATATGACTACCTACCTCAGAATGAGGTAGGTAAGGTATATGACTATATACCCCAGAATGTCATAGGTAAGATATATGACTACTACCCCAAATTGTAACAGGTGAGGTATATGACTACCTAACCCACAATGTCATAGGTGATGTATATGACTACCTACTCTAGAATGTCATAGGTAAGGTATATGACTACCTACCTCCAGAATGTCATTGGTAAGGTATATGACTACCTATCTGAGAATGTCATAGGTAAGGTATATGACTACCTACCCCAGAATATCATAGGTAAGGTATATGACTACCTACCTCAGAATGAGGTAGGTAAGGTATATGACTATATACCCCAGAATGTCATAGGTAAGATATATGACTACCACCCCAAATTGTAACAGGTGAGGTATATGACTACCTAACCAACAATGTCATAGGTGATGTATATGACTACCTACTCTAGAATGTCATAGGTAAGGTATATGACTACCTATCTCCAGAATGTCATTGGTAAGGTATATGACTACCTATCTGAGAATGTCATAGGTAAGGTATATGACTACCTACCCCAGAATATCATAGGTAAGGTATATGACTACCTACCCCAGAATGAGGTAGGTAAGGTATATGACTATATACCCCAGAATGTCATAGGTAAGATATATGACTACTACCCCAAATTGTAACAGGTGAGGTATATGACTACCTAACCCACAATGTCATAGGTGATGTATATGACTACCTACTCTAGAATGTCATAGGTAAGGTATATGACTGCCTACCCCAGAATATCATAGGTAAGGTATATGACTACCTACCCCAGAATGACATAAGAAAGGTATAGGACTACCTACCCCAGAATGAGTTAGGTAAGGTATATGGCTACCTACCCCAAAATGAGGTAGGTAAGGTATATGACTACCTACCCCAGAATGTCATAGGTAAGATATATGACTACTACCCCAGATTGTAACAGGTGAGGTATATGACTACCTACCCCACAATGTCATAGGTGAGGTATATGACTACCTACTCGAGAATGTCATAGGTAAGGTATATGACTACCTACCCCAGAATGTCATAGGTAAGGTATATGACTAGTACCCCAGAATGTCATAGGTAAGGTATATGACTACCTACCCTAGAATGTCATAGGTGAGGTATATGGCTACCTACCCCAGAATGACATAAGAAAGGTATAGGACTACCTACCCCAGAATGAGTTAGGTAAGGTATATGACTACCTAGCATTGGGTATTACAACACTACTAACTCCTGTGGCTGCCGATGCAGTATGATATTCATTTGTGTATTTGTGAAATAAAATGTTTGTCCACATTGTTGTTATTATGTGCAATATATTCAACATTGGCACAGGATGCTGCTAAGTTTATTTCTTCTATTCTCTTCCATTTGTGAGTTTCATGGACAGGATACCATAGGTCTGGAAAGCATCCAATTTGGGGAAGTGAGGGCATTTTTTTTTTTTTTGCAGACTGTGCTGTCCTCCTAGTCTCTAGTGACTATGATCTCCATAGGGCACTACAGCAGTTCACTGCTGAGTATAAAGTGGCCAAGATGAAAATCGACACCTCAGAAATTAAACGTCATATTTTCACTTTACAAAGGAATGGACTGCTCACTGATGAGGAAGGGGAGCAGCTAGCTCAGAAGTGAAGGACTTTAAGTGTCTTTAGTTCCTTCACATTGAAGAAGGTCTTACTTTGCTTAGAGTGAGGAACTTGATGATCTGGGAAGATCTCAGAGGATAGCCACTGCCTTTCGGAGGTAAGAGAAGTTAGATGAGGTGGATTGGGTACCTTGTGAGGATGGCCTTGGCACGTCCCACTGGAGAATTACTCAGTAAGCCCTCTGAAGTAATGCCCAGGGCAGACCCAAGGCATGTTGAAAGGACTGTGTCTCTCATTTGCCTAAAAGCATCTGGAGTCTGAAAGGATGAGCTGGAGACTGCTCCTAGGGAGAGATACGTCTGGCCTACCATGCTCAGCTTTCTGTTAGAACATCCTTCACCACAAACCATGCTCAGCTTTCTGTCAGAACATCCTTCACCACAAACCATGCTCAGCTTTCTGTCAGAACATCCTTCACCACAAAACATGCTCAGCTTTCTATCAGAACATCCTTCACCACAAACCATGCTCAGCTTTTTGTCAGAACATCCTCCACCACTAACCATGCTCAGCTTTCTGTTAGAACATCCTTTACCACAACAAGCAGACTAGATAATGTAGGAATAGAAGGATAGTTTGCAGTCTTCTGAAAATATTAATAATTTGAGTAGTATTGTAATGCTACATAATGACCTCTACCTTAATACGTGAGATGCTCTGCCAGCCAAAATATGGATGGTATAAATCTCCACAAAACAGAAATCAATCATCACCATTTTTTCACCAATTTATAAGAATTTTATCAAAATAACCTGATGATAAATTCAGGCCCCCATAGTGTCCACTAATCATTAGATGGTCTCAGCTAGTGTTTGAGAATTTTATATTGGTATACACTCAGTGGCATAATTGCCACATCTTACTCTCACCTTATATAACTTTAATAAATATGATTATGTCAGTGGATCAGCACAGCACACTTGCCTTTGATGTCTGGGATATCAGAAAGCTGTGTGTTCTAGCCCAACACCAATTGATTGATTGTTTTTTACATTCCTATACTGATGTTGCAGAACAAGATGAATGCTCTTCTGATGACATAGTAAACAGAGGTCCCATCTGCCTGAAGTGGTGATAGTTCAAGTGGAAGATAAGATCCCAAAACACTTATAAAAAGAAGATTAGTCGCGTATTACTAAAAACAGCATAAAATCCAGAACAAAAACATTACAAAATGTCATCTTTTGCCATTCTACACTTCAGTCTTCATTAAAAAATATATATCTTGCATCTTGCAACACATGAGAATGATCCACTGTTTTATTGTACACTACAGGCCAACACCTAGCTATCCAGATTTTCCATAACAGTCCCAGAACCGCCAAGACATTCCGTTCCACTAAATGAGCATAGGTCTTATCATATAACCTAAAAGTTACTGCCTCTGAAATTGCCCCAGTAATCCATGCAACAAATTCCTTTTTTCATGAAAGCACAAACAACATATACATACAACCATGCAATGACTCTGTTACATTAACTGAGCCAGGAATAATCAACAAGACAATTATAATAAGTATTATAATGTCTCCTTAAAGGTCCTTAAACTAACTATAACAGAGGTGACAGACCACCTAGATACAAATGACCCTGTCTACAGACTTACCTTCAATCTAATCCAACGAAGATGATTACTTCTTTTGATAAATTTAAAGGCAAAACCAAACATTTCGACCAAGCTAATATGAAAAGTCAACAATGCATAAAATGATAACCTTTTCTTTTGAAACAAAAGTACTCTTACCTGTTTTCACTGTTGTAGAAACATGTACTGTTATAATAGCTCCAAAATGAAATGCTAGGTCTCAAAATGCTGAGTCCCAACATACCAAAAAAAAGACCAAAAATGCAGACATGGAAATATTGAATACTGTTCTTCTGGAAACTTCTTTTTTGCAGGGAACGACAAGCCTTCTCCTGCACCCAGATGTAGGCGGCAGGCCCCTCACATCTCTGAATATACATACACACACACATACTATACACACACACACACACACACACATATATATATATATATATATATATATATATATATATATATGTGTGTGTGTGTATATATATATATATATATATATATATGTACATATACATACACACATATGTATATAATGTATATATATATATATATATATATATATATATATATATATATATATATATATATATATATATATCATCTCTGCCTCAGAGACCATGTCTCAGAGTAAAGGGAATAGTCAAAGAAATGGCAATCTTGGACTTAGTATAGAAATGTCCAAATGTTTGGCAAGTCCGTCTCCACATTATTTTCAAACAGATACCATTATAACAGAAGTGATATCCTGCCACAATAGAAGAAATCCTGCAAAAACAATAAGTAATATTAATAAGTTGTATTACATAAGTGTTGATTTAATGAATGCAGTGTTTAACTGATGCAAGGTGAGATTCAATTCAGATTGTTATGTATTTATTTCCATTCTCACTATTGCAATGGTACAGGGATGTATAAAAATGGGCCTGGCCGAAGAAGATAAATCACATTAACAACAACTATATTAAGTATGGACTTTGCTGGTTTGTTTGTTCCTTGGAAAATGTTTCCTCTTTTTGGCATATCCTCATACAAAGTGGATGGATATGTATAATATGAATTCTGCTACTTTGAGTGCAATCATTTGAAAACTTGAGACAAATTATAACCCATAAGGCATTCCAGAAATTGTAGTAGTGGCAAATGGATTGTTTCTCCCAGTATGAAATTCACAAACTTTATAAAAAGAAATGAATCTGTCATGTCACCACAGCACTACTTCACACTTCATCTAATAGACTAACAGGTCAGTACAGACTTAGACATACGGGACAAAGAAAATAAAAGCTGAGATTGTAGGAAAACAGTGTCCAAGTTCTTGTTTAGGTACAGATATACCCTTCAGAAGCAGGCACATTTGTAGTTTATGAAGTGCTGTGATTATGCTCCAAAAATGGAAAAAAGAAAAACCTGTAAGTGTAAAGCATTTCTGTAGCACGAGAACCAACTATAACAGCACTTTCAGAAGTGGGTAACAATTGCTATGTATTCTTGACATGGATGCCAACATTTACCTCTCGAGGTGAACTTCTTGGAATCTATGTCTCAAACACATAATAACGTGGTTATGATCAGAGACCTGGTCTTAATCCTCTATATCTCCTGCAGAAATGTTTATGCCGACAAGGCTGACATGCACATTTGGATTCATTTGCCAGTTTAGAAAAACAAAGATACAGAGAAAACAATGGCTTTAAAAACAGACTTTTGAAAAACAAGTAAAGTTAAGCAGTTCTGTCCCCTGACATACAATTTATTATCTGCACACAATGATTTTCAACCAGGGTTCCATCAAAGTCTATCAAGGGTTTGCCAGAGGTTTCTATTAACATTAAAATCTTATCTGCACTCATGTCCTTAGTGCAGATTTGTCCCAACAATGCAAATTATTCAAATGTTCTCCCCCTAGAAACAGCACTGGCAATGGATTGAATTGCTAGAGCAATACTTGGAGTCACCCTACCAAGTTTTAATGTGTCACTTCTAATCTGTACAGCCCTACTGAAGAACCTGGTCAAGATGTGTTATTAAATAAATGCATTCAAGTATTATCTTGACAGGTCATTTTGTCTAGCTTTACTTACTGGTTAAATGACAAATACAGCTCATGCTGTTTTCATGGGTCAATACTGAATTATTACATAAGTATGATCAATGCAGTTAAGCTGTCTACATGTTCATTGGCTGATGCACTGTATTCAAATGGATTATGTTTTGAAGGTTTTTATGGTCTGATGAAGCTGTTATGTGAAAGCGCTTACCTCCTTCATTAAATGTTTTTACATAGTTTTTTATGGTTGGACTTTTCAATATACTGCCTGGTTTGTGTGTTGCCATATTTTTTATCTGATGTATTCTACATTTGCCTGGCATCTACACTTTTGCCTCTTGCGGTGTGAATTTTTGTTTTGTTATTATATAAGTATGACATTATTATAAAATGACATATTTATAGCAGGTGGAATATGTGGGTTTTCTCAGTTACCATCCATTATCTCATTGCCTCTATCACTTTACTGCCTTGTACTCAGAACACCAGGCTGGCTACTGTTCAGTTCAGTCATTTTTCTTGCTGTCAGTCGTTTTTCTTGCTGTCACTCTATTTTCCTAAACTCTTCACAGACCACTGTTAGGTCCCACATTGGCATATTATTCTAAAATAGTATTCCAGATCTCCTTCATCCTTCACTTCAACTGCTCTCACTCTTAATGGCCAGTTCTTCTCATGTGTTTGGACAGCTAGAGCTTCCTCTCTCCTAGGCCCCACTGTTTGGAACTCTCTTTGTCAGCTTCCTACATTTCCCTTTCTCCAAACAACTGAAACTGGACTTGCGTAAGAGATGTGAAATTAAACACATCGGATCTGTAACATAATCAGCCTAAATCATACTCTTTCAATTGCAGATAATAATGTATTGCCTGTAGACTTTAAAACTTAAGATGTACTCTCTGTAGCACCCCCAGGAACTGCTTTCGATAACGTATTATTGAGCAGTATTACAGCTTCCTATGCATATCTTTTTTCAAGTTTTGCCTATTATTGATCCATGAACACAATGTAAATTGTTCTTGTTTATTGTAATATTTTTTCATTTCTGTAGAATGTACATTGTGTATTTTTAGTTTTATAGTACTTATCTTGCCACTTCAAGGTATACTGTTTATTGTTAGCTTTACAGTAACTAGGTTGAGACTAAAAGAGGCCCCCATGGTTCACTTCACTTACTGAAGTAAAAATAAAATGCTCATCTAGGGCTCCAACACCACCAAACCCATGGTGAGTATAGAGAAATAGTTTTTAGTTTATCTGTTGTCACCACACCTAGAAATTATTCTCATGAATGGCACCCACCATCCACCTGTTTAAACAAAAGGCAGTTTTAGATGATGGTGAAACCTTTTACCTAGGAAACAGAAAAATACCCTCTGGTTTCAGTTATGGTTGACAATCTACACAAATGTTCATAAATACCCAGATGTTCTTGGTTAGAAAATGACATAAGACCTGCTGGATAGATAGGTATGTATCCCAGAGTCCCAGAGACAACCCCGTCTATAGAACAGGCTCCCCATCCATAAGAAGCAGAGTTCCTCCCTAAACCAATTCAAGTGTAACTTGGACAATTGGATGGGAAACCAGAAATTCATCCCTGGTTTGGCACCTATGTCTCTAATACAAACAGGTGACCTGTAAATGGTTCATCTCCTAGGCCCTTGCTTAAACTTATCAAGGGTACCAGAACTTGTCAGAGATTTGGGATGCATGGCTAGGCTTCAAAAGGTCCTTGTGGTTGTTAGCCTAGTAAACACCTATGAACCTATGAACCTATGACATTTAACATTTCTGACTTGATAAACTAAGGTCTGATTGCTTATGAATGCTTTACAGTGAAAAATTACAAATTTCAAATTTCCTGTGTGACTCCCTCTGGCTCATGTTGCAGGCAGGTATCACAGGGCTGTGTGTGTATGTGCTTGTTTATAGGGGCATGAATGTGCCTGCAAGGATGTGTATGTGTGTGTCTGTGTGTATGTGAATGATTGCCCTGCAAGAGGTAGGTATGGTAAAATGACTCTGTGTGTGTGTGTGTGTGTGTGTGTGTGTGTGTGTGTGTGTGTGTGTGTGTGTGTGTGTGTGTGTGTGTGTGTGTGTTTGTGTGTGTGTGTGTGTGTGTACGCGTGTGTGTGAGTATTGGAGTGTGTGTGGGTGTATAATTAAATGTTTCTGTGAGTGCAGCAAGGGTGCAGGGGCTTGTTTGTGGCTGCTTAGATATGTGTGTGTGTGTGTGTGTGTGTGTGTGTGTGTGTGTGTGTGTGTGTGTGTGTGTGTGTGTGTGTGTGTGTGTGTGTGTATGTGTATGTGTGTGTGTGTGTATGTTGGGAGATGCTTGTGCTAAACCTATGCATGGACTGGTAAGGAGAACATTAGCTCAGCCAGGTTTGGCAGCACAATATTTTATTCAGATATATAATGAGGTGTTTCTTTGTGAAGTTTCGCCTTGTCTCTAAATAACAGATTCTTACAGTCATGCTAACTAACTAACACACGTTAGTCAATTAGCCCAGGCGTTCAGAATGTTTCTGAATCATGCCCCAGGTTCCAAAATGTCCACAAAATCAGTTTAGTTCAGCTACCCTGCAAGGCTGAATCTCAAATAGGTTTCTCAGTTGCTAATACAGCAGCACCAGTTTTAGGGTTGAAGGGTTGGTATGATGGTTAAGGTGTTTACCTCACCAGTCACAAGATTTTATTTAACATTTGTTGACCGGGAATGTCCGACTAGGTTCCACAGAGCCTGTTTTCAGTGGAGGCCCAGGGACAAATGCTCCAGATGCATGTCTTTGGAATGTGGGAGGAAACCGGAGTACCCGGAGGAAACCCATGCAAACACAGGGAGAACATGCAAACTCCACACAGAAGGCACCCCAGCCGAGAATCGAACCGGAGAACCTCTTGCTGTGAGGCGACAACGTTAACCGCTGCACCACTGTGCCGCCCATATTCAGGGTTTGATTCTCAAATTTGAAAGGGAAATTGGCTAGGCTTAAAATGGTACACAAGGGCAGCTAGTCTAGTAATCACCTATTAGCTATTGTTGCTGTTTTGTCTGAAGTGTGTTTTCCTTTTTAAAGTTACTACATCATTTCACTATATATGGACTTAAACATTCATGTCACAACAATAAACTACTTTAACATTATTTAACTAACACTGAGGTGAATGATTTCAGAAATTAAGTTAAGGAGGGTATGGGGACAAAGCCACCTCCATGAGAGAAGTCCCTTCGCTCATGTTATATGTGTTAGTTACTAAGCCTGCCTTGGGTAGTGTGTATTCACTGTGCTAGCTTTTATGCAGCATTGTTTGGGATTTTTGACAGTGAAATGTAGTAGTAGTCATAAGTTATAAAGTAGGGTATCATATAATACAACAAAGCATCATACAGAACAGCATATTAATGTCTACTTAATACATACAGTTGAAATGCACATGTAAACCAAGGGGAGCCTGGTACAAAAATTTCATTTATACTTTTAGAAATCATTAAGCAGAGGTGTTGTGAAATACTACCAATAGAAATTTTTTTTATACCACTGTGACGTGTCAGCATGACATTCCCTCTAGTATATTGATTCATTCTCAAGGATGTCTTACAGACAAAAAGTAAAATAATGTTATTCTCAGTTCTGTGGTATGACTAACTAGTCTACCAATTTGTTGTTTAAAAATCCATAGAACATAAAAAATATTCAAAAAGAATCCAGGCAGCATTTTAATATTCTGCAAAAAAATTACTGCTTCTTTTTTTAATTCTGAAAAGACCTGAACTCTGTATATCCACTAAGCAAGGGGAGTTTTCTGTGCTAAGTAAACCCTACGGCTAATAACACAAGAGGATTTTGTTGATGTTTTCAAGCCCAGGACACTTCCAAAGTGTTCCTTGTTTCCTGAAACATAAGTGATCTCTGCTTCAAGCTGGGATAATGCTTATTTTGTGGCCATGAAAGTCTCTTTATAAGGAGATGTAGCCAGGAAGCCTGTCCTCTAAAGTTATTAAACACAAAAAAGACGCCACCTCCCAATCCAGTGTAGACTAGACTCTAGTTGCAAGTCCTGCGAGTTGTTTAAGTAGTAAATCCAAGTAACGTAGTAACGTAGTGAAAAATAACGCTTTTATTTGTACAAGAAAAAAGAGCGTTCAGCTTCTTCAGAGTAAAACCACTGTTTAAAAAGACCGCCAATTAAATGCATAAAAGGTGCATGACGTGGTGGAATGAAATAAATGCATTTAAAGAGCCACTGTACCAAACCACGCACAATGCACACACAAACTACTAACATTGTAAAATTTATATTAAAATCATTTAAACATGCCTTCTATTAAAGAATATTTGCGTGAAAAACTACTCTTAATAAAAAATATGTCACTATATTACATAGAAAATACAATGTAAGCTAGTCTTCATGATACCTACAAAACCTTCATTGTAAAACAGGCAATTGTCTGTTATAAAAATCTTTAGCTAACAAATCAAAAAATTTTTCAAACCTAGATGCCAATTAACATATCCTGACACATATAGTTCTTCACAGAAACAATTTAAATAAATAATATATAATTACATATATTGTTAATAGTTATTCCATAAAAAAATCATAAACATATATTATTGTTTATACTTTTATGTTTAAATAATCATATGTGAAAAATTGAACTAAGATAAGCAAAAACTAAAATTAATACTTATTAAATATTAAAATAATGGACCCTACTTCTGTTTATGTCTCAAATAGTTCCTCATTTTTAGAATACATGAAATGTTACAGCTCATTTAATCCTGGAAAACAGAAGGAATTCAAGTGGAGCTGCCATTCCAACTCACGGACCTCTAGCAGGATGTTAGTAGGTCCTCCCCTCAAAGTTTGTGGTACCGAGTCAATAGCTATAAAACTAAAACTATGTCCCTCATGTTTTTCACAATGTTTTGCCAGGGCATTTTCGCATTTTCTCGTTCTTATTGCGTACAAATGCTCATATACCCTGTCGCGTAACCTACGATCAGTTTTTCCTACGTAGTATGCTTCACAGCAATTGCATAACGCCAGGTAAACTATAGACCTAGAAATGCAGTTAAGTTTACAATTAATGTAATGCCTATTACCACCTATTTGAAAAGTACTACAGTTTTTAACGTATTGACAATATTTACAGAGACCACACTGCTTACATCCTTTAAATTTAGTGTTGTTATTAGACCTGTTGTTACTTTCAAGGATAGATTTCAAATTACTCTCTCTTTTATATACAAAATTAGGTCTATCACCTAATTTTTCAGATAGTTCTTCATTATTGAGAATGAAATGCCATTTTTTTAATAAAATCGATTGGATTTCCAAAGAACTACTACTGAATGTGGAAATAAAGCTAATTTTGAAAGGGGTGGCTCTCTTAAAATCATTGCTGTTGTTAATATTCTCTGATGTAGTGACCACCTCTCCTAATTCGATAGAAGTTAAAGTAACATCAGCTTCTATAATTCTCTTTTTAAGAAGAGGGACATACAAACCATTCAGTCGTTTGTTGTCAACTTCACTCAGGAGTTCAGAAAACAGATCTAATGGATAGTCCCTACTTAAAAACATACTTTCAAGTTTGTTACATTCTTTATAAAAAGCTGTGTCCCTGTTACACATCCTGGCAGCTCTTATAAGTTGTCCTTTAATAATAGCTTTTTTCTGCCTAAAAGGGTGTGAACTTTTAAAATGTAGAAGGGAATTACAGTATGTTGGTTTCCTATATATTGTCGAGATGTATTCAAGATTAGTAACATCCTTAGAAAGTTTTACATCTAAGTAGTCTATTTCAGTATTAGAAAAAGTAGATGTAAATTTTAGAAAAGGGGTGGTGTTGTTACAATAATCTACTAGTGCTATAGCTTCAGCTGCATCCCCGACAAAATAAAAACATCATCCAGGTACCTAGTATATAACTTGATTTTCTCCATTATGATGTTCTCAAATAAATATGTCTTTTCCCAGTATGCCATAAACAAGTTGGCAACCGTTGCCCCACACGGTGACCCCATTGCTACACCCTGTGTTTGTAAGTATACTTTCTCATTAAACATGAAATAGTTAGATGTCAAAATGATGTCCAACAGTTCAGAGACTATATCCATCTCATTTTTTGAAGCCCCTAGTTCTCCAAGCATGAGAGTAACCCATTCCAATGCTTCAAGGTGTGGTATGGATGTATAGAGGTCGACTACGTCAACAGTGAGGAAATTATAAGAGTTGTCAAAGTCTATATTATTCATATTGCTGAGGAAAGACCATGAATCCTTACATATGTGAGGAATTAATTTCAAATATTTAGCCGAGATTGTTTCAACTAACTGAGCACAAGGATAAGTGATAGATAAACGGCCATCAATTATTGCACGTAATGGGGGATTATATAAATCTTTGTGGATTTTCGGAATACCGAAAATCACAGGGTTCTTAGGCATATTGATATCAATATAATTAAATGTGTCTAAGTCGATTTTACCCCCGATGAACATGTCTCTAAAGTAGCTTCTGATCCTTGTTTTTGAAATATTCAATTCGTTAATCGATGATGGAGAATAAGCTGGACCAGACAGTATACATTCCGTCTTTTCTATGTAGGAGTGGTTATCAAAAATAACCAAACCTCCTCCCTTGTCTGGCTTAATAACTCTAGTTGCAGAAGCACAAAGTTGTTTGAGACATTCCATTTGTTCGAATGAGGTGTTATATTCTACACTCTTTTTTGATGACCTGTTTTCTTGGCATAGGCTCCTAATATCAACCTCACATGTTTTCTCAAAAGTTGCTAGTACAGTATGTAAAGGGGGATTAAACGTACTAGCTAGTTTTAATTTACAATCATACATAATATCAGTATTATGAAAGAAAATATGCAGGTTGAGTTTCCTCACAAAACATTTTAGATCTATAATAGTTTTGGGAATGTTACATTTCCTTGTAGGAACAAAGGTGTTCCCATAAGCTAGCAATTCAATTAGACAAGGGTCCAATTCCACACTTGAAAAATTATAAATTTTAAAATCTCCTTTTCTATTAGTCAAAATTCTTAGGCTGTTGTTACAAGTCCCTTCTGTTGTTACAACTTCCGAGTCAGGTAATACTGTCATGGGTTCTGAAGTTACAGTATGACTATTAGAGTTACAAGTTATTGAAGATATTAGTTTCTGATTTTGTTCCATTTCTTCTGCTGGAACTTGGAATTCCGTGGCCCTAAAAAACGGCCATTGTTAGAGTTATTATTGTAATAGTACTGTCTATTATTCGTATACTGAGGGGGGCCCATTTTTATTGATGTTATCCTGTATTCTATTACTCCGTCTCAGGTTTGGTCCTTCTGTATCGTCAAGTTCATGGTCGGGGTTATCCCCACTCAAAGGGGGATCCTGGTCCAGTCTCCCATTCATTGAGACTTTGGTAGTGTTATTAATTGGGCCATTTAATTTTATATAGGCTGCATTATTAGAATATGCTGCTCTATCCCTCAATAGTTTTTTTATTTTTAGTAGCTTTAGATTTTTCAATAAATAGTTCAATGCTCGTAAAAATACGAGCATAGTCAAACCTGTAACGTTCAAAATCCAAATCTTTTCTTAATGCTGTGTCCAAGCTAGACACTTCCTTAGTCAGTTTCTCAATCTGAATGTTGTAATGCTTGATCAAAACGTCAAGGAGCTGTAAACCTTGGGCGTCAAATAATAATGTCAGTTCCTTGTTAAAATCAAGGTCGAAAAATAATCCAGTAGGGCAGAAAGAAGATCTCAACCCCTTAGGTATCAGTTTTTCTGATTGACATTGTCTAAAGTATTTAACTTCAAGTTGTAATCTTTTTAGATTTAAAAGGTGAGAATCAAAGTTTTTTAAGTTGTCAACAATCGTAATATTACTTACTGTAGAGTTGGCAGAGTCCTTGGCCGGTTGTTCCTGTCCTGGGACAAAATTCATGTTATCCACATTATTAATCCAGTCGTCCACTTTAGGAACTCCTGCTAAATCATGGTGTTGTTGGTTGTTACCCAAAGGTGGAAAATGATGGTCGTACATTTCTCCAGTCAGTGGAATAAGATCGTGCTGTAAAGTGGGTACTCGTACCATGTTAGATCTTTGTCCTAGTGGTAGCGACCCTGTTAACGTATTGCTCAAAGGTATAACTTCGACAGAATCTCTTAACGTTGTTTGGGCGGTCCCTGTTCTCGCTGAAACTGCTGTTGGTATAGATCCATTTGGAACATAGTCGCGTTTTTCCAACACATCAAGTTTTAAAGAAATAACATCCATCCGTTGAGAAAGATCCCTTAAAAGTGCAGACAAGCTGTAGTTGTCACTCTCAGCTACCGGGTTAGCAAGCCTAGGGCTAACAGGACTGGAAGGTTGGTCAGACGGCATACTGACAACTCAACTCCACAAAAAGACAAACTTATTAAACACAAAAAAGACGCCACCTCCCAATCCAGTGTAGACTAGACTCTAGTTGCAAGTCCTGCGAGTTGTTTAAGTAGTAAATCTAAGTAACATAGTAACGTAGTGAAAAATAACGCTTTTATTTGTACAAGAAAAAAGAGCGTTTTCGCCGTAGTATTACCACAGCTTCTTCAGAGTAAAACCACTGTTTAAAAAGACCGCCAATTAAATACATAAAAGGTGCATGACGTGGTGGAATGAAATAAATGCATTTAAAGAGCCACTGTACCAAACCACGCACAATGCACACACAAACTACTAACATTGTAAAATTTATATTAAAATCATTTAAACATGCCTTCTATTAAAGAATAAATTAAAGAATGACTCGGTACCACAAACTTTGAGGGGAGGACCTACTAACATCCTGCTAGAGGTCTGTGAGTTGGAATGGCAGCTCCGCTTGAATTCCTTCTGTTTTCCAGGATTAAATGAGAGCTGTAACATTTCATGTATTCTAAAAATGAGGAACTATTTGAGACATAAACAGAAGTAGGGTCCATTATTTTAATATTTAATAAGTATTAATTTTAGTTTTTGCTTATCTTAGTTCAATTTTTCACATATAATTATTTAAACATAAAAGTATAAACAATAATATATGTTTATGAATTTTTTATGGAATAACTATTAACAATATATGTAATTATATATTATTTATTTAAATTGTTTCTGTGAAGAACTATATGTGTCAGGATATGTTAATTGGCATCTAGGTTTGACAAATTTTTTGATTTGTTAGCTAAAGATTTTTATAACAGACAATTGCCTGTTTTACAATGAAGGTTTTGTAGGTATCATGAAGACTAGCTTACATTGTATTTTCTATGTAATATAGTGACATATTTTTTATTAAGAGTAGTTTTTCACACAAATATTCTTTAATAGAAGGCATGTTTAAATGATTTTAATATAAATTTTACAATGTTAGTAGTTTGTGTGTGCATTGTGCGTGGTTTGGTACAGTGGCTCTTTAAATGCATTTATTTCATTCCACCACGTCATGCACCTTTTATGTATTTAATTGGCGGTCTTTTTAAACAGTGGTTTTACTCTGAAGAAGCTGTGGTAATACTACGGCGAAAACGATCTTTTTTCTTGTACAAATAAAAGCGTTATTTTTCACTACGTTACTACGTTACTTGGATTTACTACTTAAACAACTCGCAGGACTTGCAACTAGAGTCTAGTCTACACTGGATTGGGAGGTGGCGTCTTTTTTGTGTTTAATAAGTCTGTCCTCTAAAGTGCTTAACGAAGCACACATCTCACTTAAAACAAAATTGTATGAGGTTAGAAACTCAAATAAATTATTTACTATTTACATATGTGGCCGGAGACCAGCTATTCATTTTTTCTCTCAAAATTCCATTGCAGTGGTGTAATTAGTAACTACAAAAGAAACTCTTTTCATAAGAAATCTTTAAACTGCAGGTTAGTTATTTAGTTATTACATTTTACTGACTGGTAGGTCTAACTGTGCAAAGCCCTTTTTTCAGGGAAGACCCAAGGAGAAAATTTCCACCTAAACAATATAACCCATAATGCAGTAAAATATAGTGGTACCCAGTTCACTTACTACAGGTGTTACAGATTCAGAAAAAATATACTCTGAGAGCAAACTGCACTATTAGTCAAAATGAGAACTGATATCCCGTAAGAGAGGTCTTGTGAGATGTGGCTATCCACAGTTGCTAACAATATACACAAATATTTAACATACAACACAGAACAAACGCAAACAAAAACTGAAAAGTAATGATAATATAAAAAATTTTGATGCCACTGTTGCTCGTACATATCAGTACTAACAATGAAGATTATGCAGATACTTTGTTAAAATTATTATGCATAACAACAACACTTACTTTAAGTGCTGGTGCACAGATTTTAGCATTATGCAAAAAAAAAAAGCCCCCACTAACAGGATACTGACAGACTTGCCATACATGGTAAAGCTAGCAAAAGAAACACAAGCACAAAAGTAAATTGGATAACATGAGTAAGTTGACTCCACTGTTACTTGCAAAAACATGTGGACAAGTACATTCAGAATCCTCCATTTTTCAAGGCATCATGAGAGATATAACAATTTTTCCCCCAAAAGAACAAAATGTTTCAACATAAAGACCTCAAAACATACAGCTACACACAGATCTTTACAATGTTACACAATTAAGTCAAACATACAAATTCAAGAAAAATGAGTACAGACAAGTGCAGTATCTAATTTCAAATGTGAAAATGTAACATGCAGCATGAACTTTGTACAGATATGCAAAAAATAATGACATACAAGCAGAAAGTAGAATTGTGTTAAGAAGTTACCATAATTACAGATGTTTTAATACCTTCTCTTGCAGTAGTGATAACTTTTTGGTGCTGCAGAAGGACTTGACATCTGGCCTGATCTCCAGAGCTTTGCATTGTTCCCCTTCCTGGTCAGGTAGACACCCTCCCACCTGGACATCAACACATCACATTAGTGGTATAAGGCAGATGGTAGTCTACACCATCTTTGCTTTTTTTTTTTTTTTTGCCCTGGTTCTCCCTTGTTCCAAGAACTGAGACCAGCACACAAGCAAGTACCTCTATACAGATGATCACTCATCCTGATGCTCAACCAGAAGTGACCTAATAAGCTACCTCTTCAAACACTAGGTCAGCCTTGGGAGGAAGGGTAGGTAGGGTGATGGAGAGGGGGAAGGTAAGGACAACAGATGACAGGGAAGGGTACCCAATCAATTGCTACAGACATTCCAGAAAAAAATATTACCACAACAGTGGACATATTTGGCTATCTACAACTATGGTAAGTTCCTAACACAGATGTACTGCATTAATCATATTTTCTACTAATAACTTCTTGGGAAGATTCCCAAGACTTGAGAACCTTGGAGAAGTCAGACTTGAGATAACTAAAGCAACCTTCACCCTTGCCCTGGAGTTAATATCCAATTCATAATGTTTTGAAAAAGTATGACCTAATAGCCAGGTAGATGCTTCCAAGGTGGACTGAGTACTGACCCCACACAGAAAGGCAGTGGTGGCTGCATTGGCTCTAGCAGCATGTGATTTCACTTGCCCTTGGATAGTCCTGGCATGAAATGGTTAGCAGACTGAGATGTAATGATCTATCCATTTAGAAAGTGCTTGCTTTGAAAAGTCTGCCTTGTGCAAAGAACACAAATAACTGTTCTATTTTCCTTGTTTCTTTAGTTTTGTTCCAATAATATCTCAGCTGCTTACACACACCTAGGGAATGCAAGATGCACTGTCCTTTGTTTTGTGAGCTAGAGAAGAGCTCAAGGGAAATGAACAGCCCGATTCAAGGACACCTCAGTTCCTACTTTAGTCATGAAAAAAGGATTAGTGTGAAGTATGATTCTGTCCTTGTACAAAGTAAGAAAAATCACTTTGCAAATGAGGGCTCCTAGTTCTGAAATTCTTCTGGGAAAGGTGATGACCACTAAAAGCAGTTCTCTGGAAATGGTACTTAAACAATGCAGCAGCAGCTATCTCATATGAATGCAAGGTTAACTTTTGTACAACATAATTGACATCCTGTAGTGGAAAGGTCTCTTTCTTAGTTCTCAGATGCAGGATCCCCCTGAAGAAATTGCTTCACAGTTAGTCTAAAAACCAGTGTGAGTTCTAATGCAGGCATGCTAAAATGGCAGGTACATACACCTTTAATAAAGAGTAAGGTAATCCTAATTTGAAAACATCCAATAGATAGCTGAGTACCATGGACATCAAGGACTGTGTGCGGTCCAGGTCTGTATTTTTAAACTAAATATGTATGTTATTCCTCCTGAAGGGAGAGTTGCTGCAAAACTCACCATGGCAATTATTATCTGTACTCTCCACTTTTAGGAATTCTGGTGGGGAAGTTGAGGACAAAGTGTCAGCAGAATTTGACTAACAACTGTGAGGAGAAGAGCTCTGGACTTCATGGGCCAACTTCTTTACATCTGAGTCATAGGAATCTGATTGAGGGGATCCTTTTATCCTTTTAAGACTAGGGGCCCTAACAGTGCCTACTATTCTGAAGATGGCAGGTTCTTATGAAAATGCCCAGAATCCTGAGCCAAATTAATAAAGTTTTTAGAAGGAGATTGGGAAGCAGAAAGAGATGAAGGCCAATCCAGCTCAGACTGACACAAGATGGCAGACATCTGCTGTCTGTATGCCTTGGGCCTGGATCTGAGAGTGCACACCTTCAAGCATCAACACTGACCAGATAATACACTCACCTTTGTTAATCAAAATATGTCATCAGAAGTCAATATCTGTGGGGAGGCATCCAGACTAACCAACAACTACAGGATTTTGTTGTCATCTAAGTCAGTGGCAGCCTCCTGAGGGGCAATGTCGAAGTTAATGGCCAATCTGTAGGTGTCATGGTTGGGGGTCTGTGAGAGACTTACCAGACCTGATCCCTTAAGACCAGGAAAGTCTTCAAATTCTGATGGAATATCATCCTCCCTTTTACTTAAGCTTCATGTGGGTGTTTCTCCTTCTGCTTTTTTGTAAAGCATTCACGGCAGACTTGGTCAACACCATAGTGTGGTCCTGGTTAAGGTGTAGAGCCTTCTTTGGTTCAGATAGTGTTGGACAGCCTTTGCTTTCTGCTTAGTGTTCTTCTGGTTGAAGCACACAGTGCAAGGGTAATTAGGGAAGTTGTTCTTCGGCTTCAAACAGAGCAAACTCTAGGTGAGGAACTTTTTATATGCCATCTGATTTTTACATGAAATTCATCTAGGAACTTTAACTTCTGACAACTATACATGAAAGCAAAACAATTATAAAAGCTGTAAACAAGTACAGTATAATCAAAGAGGTAAGTATGGTTTCTGACCAGGGTACTTATTTCAAAATTCTGAAAGCTACCCTGAAATGAAGAATGCTCACATAATATACACTGACATGCACTTATTCAGTGGCAAGAAAGAATGAATGAAAAATGGCTGACGTGCTGAGATCCAGGTGGAAGGGTGCATGCCCATCCAGGACAATGAATAATGCAAAGCTCTCAAAGTCATCCCAGATGTTCGTTTATCATTACTGCAACAATGGGCAAAACAATGATTATCAGTATCTATGATAGCAAGTTCAGAATAAAACGTGCATGAAGATCAGCCCCATTTCAGACCAGTACAAAGAGAAACCTAGGATACACGTCAGAAAGATGTCACATTGGATGGATTTACTCTACTTTTACAGTTTGCTTAGTTAAAAAAAGCATAGATCGATTCACTGGCTGAACAGCTAGATATGGTTTGAAAGAGGAAAGTGCTTCTCAGAAGTTCTAAAGATGAAAGCCACAGCAGTCTCTTGTAGAATAAATGCCACCTATACTTAGGCTGCTTTACCATTTAAATGGAGGTGACAATCTCTGCTGCCCACTCTGCCCTGATTTTTGATAAAAAAAAAAATGCATAGGTTGTTAGTAGGCTAATGAGCACTACAGCACTTACAAGCCTAGCAGCGCACCTTTTGGGTCCCAAGTATCATAGGCATCTATATGGAGGGCATATTAGTATGGAGATAAGTAAGAATTTGTAAAGGGGGTTGATAGTTAGGATAACACTTTCTTATTGACAGTCTCTGTCCATCAGGGATATGTTTGAATCTATTAATATAATCAAATGTGCCTGTCATATGCTGTTTTATATCGCCCAGTAACTAAAGCTTCATATTCTGAAATGTTTTACATAATGTGAGCTGGACATACTGCTGACCATCTTGATAAAAAAAAATCTTGACAGAGGTCTTACCACCTAATTGAATACCTGTCATGAAAAGAGTGCTCTGCAACTGTATTCACTACTCCAAGAAGGTCAGTAATGTGCTAAGAGGAAACACTTAGTGATGTCACCTAAAACCCTTCCAGCTGCAACTGTGGCACTTAAGAATTGCACCATGTGCATCAGCTTGTTCAATACATATAGCTTCAGGTCTATGTTTTCTCTGGTATATACAGTAGGGCTACCCCAGTTATCAAAAAATATATAAACTTGAATTTAATAGAAAGAATCGATGATAAATCATAGTTTGTGGGGCTGTTTTGGCTAACATGTGCTGCCCAGCATTTTCTAATGCCGAAAGGTTACATTCCAGTTAAAAACACTCTCATGACCTGTATTTGTGTCGTCCTGAAAAGCACAGCTTGATCATACTCTACAAAGTATCTTGAAGCATGTGAAGAGACTAACACAGATCTCAAGACCTAATGATAAACCAAAGACAATTACATATGGAAGAGCAGTATGGATGCAAAACTCTCAAGGACCTCATCCTACAGTGAATCTGGTACCAGAACTGTTCATTGTTACAATGTTTCTGACCTAACTCATCGACCAGCTGTCACACACTGCTCATACACCCAATACAGTTTAATCTTTGAAGCATACCTTGGTACGGTAAGGTGCTAAGCATAGTTTATAGGTTCAGGTAGATGACAGTGATGTGGAAAACTGCTCCTAGAATTTTTTAAAATTTCACAAGACTGAAAAAAATCTCCTTTTAATGAGGCTGTGAATCTTGACCATCATGAGAAGTACAGTACTTCATACTCCCTTCTTTCAAGTGACTTGACTTTTACCACGTTCAAGTGCAAACCACCTACCCTGTTGTGCTCATGTATGACATGTGGATCTCAATATCAAGCAAGGCAACATGTACCCTTTTAAAATTTAAGGGCTTAACCAAGGCATCGGCTAATTCCTCCAAGAACTCTGTCTGGTTACCTCCTGGATATCACACTTTGCTGAATTCTAAGGAATTTTGCACATAACAAAACTTCCAGTGGAAGAGGGGTGTCCCATGGGTAGTGATGAAGATTAGGAAGCCTGCACATTAGAAACAGCACTGAGCAAAGCCAAATTAATTAGCAATATTGTTTTATGAACTTAAATGATCTTATCTCATTTTCAAGCAAAACTCATCACTTTTGCCATTTTAATATAGTGGCAGAAACGCTTTACTGAACAGGAAGTCAAACAGATTAAGAAATCAACACTTGTGTCATGTCATGTGTAGCTGATGCAAACGCTAGTAACAATGTTCTCCAATTCAGCAAAGGGACATTTTAATGCACTTCACTGCCTGGACCAGTAATCAGATCCACAAGATGATACAACTTAATCTAATTAAGTATCTTAGTCAAATTCATATGTGGTGTAGTACGAGGGCTTTGCTCATAAACTTTAAAAAAACAAAATGATTTGCGCTACATCTAAAAAAGGAGACACTGTTCTAAACACATTGCTTATGTCATGTGACAGCATTACTGCAGACTCAGAGAGGAATCCTTTAGACATCTATCTGCATGCACTGTCCTATATAACCACACTGGACTGACATTAAGGAAGATGCAAACATTTTTTTTCCTTCTCTGTATACCTCAGTAATATGTGAAAAAAAGCCAGGTTAACACATGATAATAGGTTGATATTTTTTTTGACTGAGTATGTTTGTCTGCCATTCAACAAAATATGAAAACTTTACAAAGTTGCTCAAATAAAATGTCAGTTTATACTCAGTTCACCCAGACATGAGTACCACTACTTCTGGAGCATACAGGGCAGTTAGCTACTGACTATTAGGTCCATCTAGCTTCTGGGCCTGCTTATACTACAACAACTGTGTTCATCATTAGGAGGACCCATGGCCACCAAGTTTTTTTTTTTTACCATTCAATGGCTGGCAGTTAGTGAAGAGGATTAATGCCCTTAGCTGTTAAATAGCTGCTTCCTTTAGGTTGGAGTAATGGTTTGATTCCTTCCACCTCCACTTGTCTAATGTGTGACTCCTGAGGAAATGACTTAACCAGACAGTATTGCCAAGCTTAGACCTGCAAAGGGATACCTGTGTCTAGTGAGCTTAAATAGTTAACAAACTAATGAAATAAAAAAATACCATTACCCTTAAAATACTTTAAGATGAAGTATTTTCTATATGTGGACCTAAAATTTAGACCACATGTCCTCTGTCAGTAAGCTCAGTCCTTAAGTCCTTTGCTTCACAGCTGCATGAGCATATTAGACCTTCTTAAAACTGTAAGCACTACCTGGCAGGGGTTAAGTCTGTGTGCCTGAATGTCGTTCTATTATTTATTTATCCTTTGTTGACTGGTTTTGTCCCAGTAAGATAGCTGACCCTTTTCAGGGGAGATCTGAAGTACTATTTATACTACTAGGGGAAATCTGGCCAGAGCATTTGGGAACTTCCACTAGTCTTTTTGATAGATGCTGTGAGATCTTTTTCTGAGCTACCACCAATTCAAACAGATGGGATCTTGGTTTAACATCTCATCTGAAGAATGACACACTCTGAAGTACAGTACCTCCCTAATGTTGCACCACAGTGTCAGTAATCCAACCACCTGACGTGGGAATAGAACCCAAAGCTTTTTAGTCTTCCAGCAACAAAGATGAGTATGCTATCATTGAGCCACTGACACTACTTTTACTTAAGAGAGGAACTTTACAACAGTAAATGGTGTTGAGCATTGACACAGTTTAGTGTCTTACCTTATAAATTTTTTCCTTTATTTTATTGTTTTACATTACTTTTTTTTCCTTCTTAATTTTTTACTGTACATATAAGGATCATGATTTAAAATTAGATGCTAAGGCACAGTCTGCCTACATGAAAATTAAACTGCCTAAGAATGCATTTTCAGATCAAAACTGCAGAATCAGACACAAACAAAGCAAGATGCACTTCATTAATTTCCTTCATACATAAGATGAATGTATTAAACTACAAACGGTAAGCATATTTCTAAACTATTAATGTAAGGATGAAAACTTTTCCTCTTACTCATTGTTGAAAAATGCCTTTTTTCTTAATCATCTGATTTGATACAAATCAAAATTAGTTCTCCAAGGAAACTATAACATGACCCACAAATAGGCAACCAGTGAACCATCTGCATTTCTGCAACAAACATTGATATGCACGAACCAAGTCACTGGTAGAACCATTCGGGGGGAGTGTAACTGAGCATTCCAAAGACTTTTGTCCCTTTGTTGCAAGGAAGGATATTTCATTTTTAATTTAATTTATTTAGCTGTTGATTAGGAAAGTGAAACAGTTGTTCTCAGTCTTCTCAGACATTTTTAACCTCAACATAGACCACAAGGGCAAAAGGGTAAATGCAATGAAAATTACACAGAATTTAGAGAATGTGATCCACAAGCTTTTTTTTTCCTGGATAAAGAATCAAAGTACCAAAAGAAAAAACAAGCAAACACAAGGAGAACAAGCAAACAAGCTGACAATGACCATTGTTCAGGACTGTACCATGGAGTTGTGATTCTGAAACTTTTACAGCAAGCCACCTTGTTTGAGTTTTCATTTCTGACCTGATCCTAGACTTTTCACTGAGACTAGATGGTAGCTCAGTAAGAAAGTGGAATTCTGTATGATGCTTTGAGCAGTATGTATGTATGAAGACATAGGTGTGACGACCCACGACTGGACCAGTAATCAAGGAGCTTCATTCCTCACTGCTGGCAACAGTGGGGGAAGTACACTGAGAGAATGACAAGTGCACACACACACACACACACACACACACACACACACACACACACACACACACAGTATTTCCAGATGCAGCTCTCTGCATCAAGTGCAATTTCCCTTAAGAGCACACAGAAACCACAGTCAGTCTGGCAGTCTTGGGGTTGGTTTCTCCCTCTTTCTCCTAATCCCCTATAAGACTCTCCACTGGCACAGCTATAGAGCTGAGATCTCAGCTGAGCAGCCAAGCCAGGACCTCTAGCCCCCTCTCTGTCCAATCAGTGCTTCATGTCCCTGCCCAAGTAGCTGACACTCACACTGTTTGAGGTTTGATTTTTACAGACACATACATACACGCACACACAAACACACACACACACACACACACACACACACACACACACACACACACACACGCATGCATGCACGCACACACCTGGGAAAGGCTGGCACAGGTTTACTAGCTATGCCCCCTCATGCCCATACTATAAGGTAGTTATCACTGCCACCAGCCTACTCCTTAGCAGGTACTTTAAGGCCCTTAACAAAGGGTGCCAATCCTACTGTGCAATATTAATATTAATACAAATGGTAGTTTGACCAAAAGCAACGTTATTAGGAGTGGCCCATGCAGTGTCATCAAATAAATAAGCAAGCACTCTCAAAATTTAAATATCTCTTACAAAGATCAGCCACAATGAAAGGTTTTAATATATGTAATAATAAATAATAAAAGAACAAGAAAATATTAAATATATTTTCACAGTGACAGAGTTCAAAATCACACTAAATATTTAAAACAACATAGAAGGACAGTCTCAAATAAATATAGATACCTAAACTAAGCTTCACTATATTCCTGACTGAATCTGAGAGAATTACTATACCCTAGAAACTTGCATCAATAGAACAAGCCAGATGTGGTGAATGGATCTTTTAGTTATTGTCAGATCCAAGACAGAAGACAGAATGCTCTGTCTCAATAAGAAACCTCTCATAGGTTCATAGGTGTTTACTAGGCTAATAACCACAAGGGCCTTTTTAAGCCTAGCCATGCATCCCAAATTTCTGACAAGTTCTGACATCCTTGATAAGTGTAAGCATTGGCCTGGGAGATGAACCATTTACTGGTTACATGTTTGCATTAGAGACATAGCTGCCAAACCAGGGATGAATTTCTGGTTTCCTACCAAATTGTCCAGGTTGCACTTGAATTAGGTTAGGGAGAAACTCTGCTTCACATGGATGGGGAGCCTTTTCCATAGACGGGGTAGTCTGTGGGATACATACCTATCACTGCAGCAGGTCCTATTTATATCATAGGCAAGGTTTAAGACTTTAGAATGGGTAATTCTGGTACTGTTCATTTTGTGGATATGCAAGAGATCCATCAGAGTGGGGTCTGACAATGCCATGTATGCCAGGTATAGATCTCCCTTCAAAAGCCTGTAGGAGACAGAATACATGGATAGGGCCTTGAGGTGGTCAGCATAGGATATATTACTTATGCCCTGTATTCTTTTAGTGAGGAACCTCTGTGGACATTCCAGTTGTTGGATATGCCTGGTTAGGTACATACAGGGTATACATCTCAAATTAATATCTCAAATATTACTGCTGGGATAGCTTGCAGAATGACATCATTTCTTGCCATCTGACTCTATCCCAGGTGAAACCCCCACTGCTGGGATACAGCAGTATTTAGCATCTACCTGTGAAAATATATAGACCTCAGAACTTTACAATTATTTACAAAATTCCAGCCAGCTGGGCTGGCAGTATCTCCTTTCATCACAGTAGGTAAAACACAAGTGGTGTTGCTGCATATGTGAGCTAAACAGCTGGACAGACCACCAACAAGGATAATAATTCATAGCCACTTAGCACCTAAGCCGGGCTCCTCACTCACCAATCTCTAGAAAATCATCTGCAACAAGGTTCTGCTACCTAAGAAGATGAGTTACCATCCAGCAAACAGACAATAGGTAGATCACAACAGTAATGGGATTAGAAGATGCTAAAGTTTTGAAGGTCTGCAAGTAATTTGGGTTTAAGGGTTTGTTGTGTGTGTGAGTGATGCATATTCAATAGTACTAAAAAAAGGAAACTGACAAGTCTGTCAGGGAGAAAAGGCAATTAATCTAAAGCCAGGCAGAATCATGATATCATGCCTAGTGATAAGGTCAGCCCTACCGGGATTGCAGAGTTCAAAGGAAAATAAGCATATAATTTAAGCAACAGTATCATGCTAGTTCTCTTAGGAATGGAAGCAAAGAAGAAAAAAGAGCACACCATTACTGCTTGTGACAGTATCTTGTTGCTATCCAGGGGAAACGCACATTTATGAAGCCAGAGCAACTTGTGTGAATGCGTGATAACTCAGCTTCAAAGGTCAGCAACACAGAGGCTAATTAAGACCATTTATTTCATCAGGTACCTTTGAGAGTTACTGGAGCCCTGAAATGGTAGCAAAGTGAAAGGATACAGTTAACTTAAGTACACATATGCACACAAGAGACATAAAGCACTGGTGATGACTTCATGTGTAAATACCACATGTATCAACTGAGGAGGGAGCAGATAAAATGAAAAATAAGTAGCAGATTGCACCATGTCATAGGAAGAATTCGATTTCTGTTATAAGAAAACATCTAACATCAGCAATAATGAGACTAAACTGTAAAGGTTACCGATTATGCTAGCTACTGTAGTTGCAGCAAGACTCCTAATCTCAGCAGCTGTAAGTCACAACATTAAACCTGAAGGACAGAACTGAAAGAGGCTATAAAAATAATAAACAAATCAAATACATCAAATGCAAATATAGTATAATACAGAAGGTAGGTGATACATTTCATAAATGTTGCTGTTACAGAACAGATCTCTGTGAGACTTGAAAGGGTAGTGTAAAATAAAATGTGGCAATAAGTCTTTTAATAGAATGAAGAAAAAGAGAGACGGTAAGTAGACAAACTGGATAGGCTTGGTTGTCATTTATTGATCATAAATGTGTTGCTCTGAGACAGCTAGCTACCCAAGTCTGAGAAAAGCATGTAGGCTGTAAACAGGTCAGGTTGGTAGGCAATGTTTACTCATCACATGTCATCAACAATGTATGAGGAATAGCAAAAAGTTCAAATCACAACCAGTAGTGCACTGCAGAGGTAAATCCAAACCGCAACTTTAATAAAAATAATAAAAACGCATTTTTTGAAATGTATGAGTAATGATGTAGAAGGAGTGTGAGAGCCTTTGGATGGCTTCACAAGAAAACACTGTAATACAAAAGGGAAAAGAACCACAATGTGAGCAACTAGGACAGGAACAGCCTAAGAGGAAAGCTAGACGGGAAACAAAGGGTTCACAGGTGGCAGCTGGAAAAGGGACAGTTCAAGAATGATTTAATAAAATGCTATTTCATGAAAAGGCTGTAAAAATGTTATAATGCCCTGCAATAGGGAACATCGGACAGTAAGGCAAAAGAAAAAGGTTCATGGGTTCCTGGGATAGTTGGGGAAAAAGGAAGGGACAAAAAAGAAGGAGGAAGAGCTGTGTAATTGGTTGTCTTAGTTAATTTTTTACTGCTGTTTTGATGCAGTGACTTCATTTTAACTTGGCTTACTTCTACATTTATAAGTCTGAGGCATTTAAGCATTTAAACAACTGTTTTTCACTGGCCCTTATGCCTGTTTTGTTAAGGTCTTCTTCTGGACTGTGGACCATACGAGTCACTTGTCACCTGACTATTCTGCTGGATTAGAGTCTACTGAAGTATCTGAACTGCATCTACTGGGTATGCACCACAACCCAGCAACAGAATCAAGGGATGGCCGGGAGGATGAGTATGGTTATAATGAGGGGGCCTTAATGTGTCAGAGGCAGAATGGAAGTATCCATTACCTATACTGATTAGACTATGCTTTAACCTGAATAAATTCAAACAAAGGGTATTAGCTGGAACCAGTACAGGAAGAATCCCCAGTTGCATTATCAGCAGAGGGGATGAGGTGAAGAGGTTCAGTCAGAGTTCCACTAGTTAATAGTGCCATGGGTCATTATGGTTCAATCTGCCAATGGAAAATGAACTAAAACAGGTCCTGAGATTAGGGTTTGGGATTACAGGGAAACAAATTACAACAAGCAAGGTGACTATTTATAAAAGGAACTGGGAAGGCATAGAGGAATAAAGCCCCGACTAGAACCCAGAAGACTGGTGATCAGGTAGTGCCACATGGGCTTGCCAGACATATTATGGGAAGGACATGCAGGGGAAGGGCCCCACAGTAGGGCTGTCCTATACTGGAATCCCTCAGAGGATGGACAGTGATATTTTGGAATGGTTTTGGTGTGTGCATTTGGCTCACAAAGCCATGAACTTTGTAGTCTTCCTCAGCAAGTTTACAGAAGCATGCACATGTATAAGGAGGTGTGGTAACCACACCAATGATGTGGGTCACATGTCCCCCACCCAAGTAGATGGACCTGGGCCTTAAAAAGAAAAAAACATTCTCTTGACCAGGAAGCTACAAAGACACAGACAACTCCTTTGTCTGCCTGGATGATGGCCCTTCCAGAGATGGGGAGGCTTGGTAGCTAGCAAGAACTGAGGTAAAAAGCATGCATAAAAGGAATCTGAGCCAGAAGAGCAGGGTCTCACAGAAACTGATAGCTGGTGCCAGAGCCATGGCCTGAAGTTAAATGCAAAAAAGTGTATAGTCATACCCTTCGGGAAAAACAAGGTAACCCCAAGCTACCATATAGGTGGCAACCCACTAAGCACAGAAGAGGTTATCAGGGACCTGGGTACCCAGGTTGACAGTGGCCTCTCGTTTGACACTCACATTGCTAAAGTGGTTCGAAAGACCTTCTACATTGCCCATCTGATCATGAAGGGATTCACATCCAGATCAAGTGAGGTCATTGTTCCCCTGTACTCTTCACTTATCAGACCAATGATCGAGTACAATGCCCCATTCGGGATGTATCTCACCCGACACCTGCAGCAATTGGAGAGACCCCAAAAGTTCCTCACCAAAAGGATAAAGGGACTCCAAAACCTGTCATATACTGCCAGACTGAAGAAACTCCAACTCTATTCAGTTGCATACCGTCTGCTCAGAGGTGACCTGTGCCTGACATACAAGGCCATGACCAACCCGGAATTAATGGACATGTTCCACCTCAAAAAATCCAAATCCACCAGAACCACTAGAGCAAGTGACTTAAACCTTAGCACGGATATAAATAGGACATGCTGGAGGGATAGATTTATCACCCAGAGACTCCCCATGCTGTGGAATAAAATCCCGGTCCATGTGCGGCAGAGCACCTTGCTGGCTCTGTTCAAGAGAAATCTTGACCGGTGGATGGGAGATCATAGGTTTACCCCGGGAATCATCTCTGTGTTACTGCTGGACAGAGGCACAACAAACTAATGGGTACATTATTTCTAACATAAGGGGTGGCGTAAGCCACATAACTTTGGGCTAGGTTTATAAATGTCTTAGGGCAGATAGCCTAGTATAAACCTATGAACCTATGAACCTATAAGAAGTTAAGGAGCTATAGGAAACCATAAGATGAATACTCTGGGAACTTATAGAACTATGGGCTAAAATGACTATCAAGTTGAAAAAAGGGAAAGCACTCTGGTTCATTATAAAAATAAGGATAGGCTTAACAAAAAAAGATAAGATATACATGGATTTAAGTGATAAGTGGAAAATCAATTGGCTTAAAATTGAGCAGAGAAGCGCATCAAGATACCAAAAGGTGAAACTAAAAAAGTTAGCAGCACATAATAGAGATAGTCAAACAGTGGGCAAATTCTCCTGAAGCAGTCCAGAAGTCAAGAGTTATAACATCCCTGGAGCAGAAAGGGCTTCTCAACAAGTTCTTATAAAGGTTCACAGTATATCACAAGGGGCGAAGACAGAACTATGCCTGTGAATGTCTTCTCTCTGATTCAGTCCTATACCACAGGCTGTTATCACGAACCAAAAACTTATGAAATAAATCCAGAAGCACAAAAGCAATCAAGCGGACAACCGGAATAATAGATGTTAGGTAAAATTTATTGGTAAGCACTTTCAGCTGCGAACTCCAGCCTTCATCAGACAATTTTAAAACTCAGATTAAAATCCTTATATACCATTTACATAATGACCAATTACCTAATACATTTCATTCAATTAATGTTAATTGAGAACTTACTTAAATACATATTATGCATATATTGAATAGGCTAGATATTCTTTAAACACCTATAAAAATAACCTAACAACACTAAAATACTCAAAAAATACATACATACTACATAATATAATATTGCACATGATCCCATTACATATGATAAATATGTAAAATATATGAAATATGTAAATTAATTAATCAAATTTGTATTTTAAAAACAACTATCATCTATTAAAAGCTTTTAATTTTAAAACACTAGTAATGGAAATGGAATCATTAAGACCTGGAAATTGCGTGGCATTTAAGTATACCTGCCACCAATATTCTTTTGATTCTAATATAATTTTCCAAGGCCCTCTTCTCGGAGATGGGACAACTTGTTCCAATACTACAAATTGAAATTTATGCAGAGGGTTTTGTACTACATGTCTATACAAGGCATTATTAAGTAAGTGCCTATTAATATCATAGACATGCTCATAAATGCGCTGTTTTAATTTTTGTTCAGTTTTTCCTATGTAGTAAGCTGAACATTATAAACATATTGCAGCATAGACCACCCCAGAAGTGTTACAATTACATCTTCCTTTTATTTTTATTAGGGTGCCATTAATAAATGTTTGTTCAGTTTCCAAAATATAAGAACAGTAATAACACATATTACAGTTCCTCATTATACCCTTAATAGTGCTCACTGTATTGGAACAAGTATTACACCAGTCCTTCAAATTCCTATCTCTTTTATATATGATGGATGGTTGTGCACCTAAAAGGCTAACCAATTGCAAATCTCCCTTAATGAAAATCCAATTTTTCATCACCAGATTTTTAATATGCTCAGAATCCTGTGTAAAAGTAGTAATAAATGCTATATTGCCCTTGCTACAATAGCTTGTTCTGCCAGTATTACAGTTAAATTCATTTTGTTCAACTGATGATGGTTGTTGCCCTAAATCTTGTTGCTCAAATTGCTGTATAACAGAAACTTCCGAACTTCCCAATAATGGTTTATAAAATCCATTTTTCCTTTTGTTGAAAACTTAATGAAATATGCCATCAACAAACTGCTTGGGAAATTCCCTATTTATAAACATATTCACAATGTAATGACATTCTTCAACAAATTCATCAAATTGAGAAACCATACGCACTGCCCGAACCAGATGCCCTTTTAAGACTGCCTTTTTAACACGTTGGGGATGATTACTGCAAAAATGCAAAAATTTATTAGAATAAGTTTTCTTTCGATAAATATTAGCTTTCAGATTGTTATATATTAAATCTTTTGATAGAGAAATATCTAAATATGCAATACTATCCATTCCTATCTCGTGGGTGAAAGTCAAAAATTCAGTAGTGGCATTTATATATTTCAAAAATTCCACAGGCTCCTTGCACAGGTGAGAAGTGTACTAGTGGGCAGATACATATGTGGATGGTACAGAAGTGGCTGAAGATCAGAGAATGATGTTCTCAGATAGTAAGTGGATAACAAGTGGCATCAACCAAGATGGTCACGGGCCCCACTACATTTAATGCAAGGTTTCTGACTTCATGTACGACATGCAAACCTGAATCAGATTCTTATCCGATGGCACTATTGACATGAGAGTTGTAGCAAATGAGAAAGCAAACCTGGAGAGCAACACAGGGCAAACTCTAAAACCTAGCTGCTTCACTTCAGCCTAGCTACTCGTAAAGTTCTGTACCTGCAGTATAACAAAAAAGGGGTGGAATATGCATTTGGGGGGGGGCAGGCTATAAAACCCAGTATAAGAAAAAGGCACCTGGGATGATCATTATGGGAAATCTAAACTGTCAGCTTCAAAGTAAAAGGGTAGCAGCAAATACAAACCAGTACTGGGTTAAAATCTTGGGAGAAGGCAAAATCCAGACATAAAAGGTGATAATGCCACTTTATTAGACATCGGTAAGGCAATACGTAAAGTACTGTGTACAATCCTAGAGGCCTTATAGAAAAGGTGAGGTCACAGAGGTGGAGATGATAAAAAGAAAAGGAACTAGAATGGGGGGGGGTGAAGAGTAGGACATATACGGAAAGGTGAGAGCTCAGCCTACATTTTCCACTGGAAAAGATGCGAGACAGGGAGGTATGATATGAGTACATATAATCCCAGAAATGAGTAAATGTGGAGGCATTACACAGCAAAGGAATGTGCAAGCAGAAAGGAAGGAGCATGAACTATTAATTAGGAAAGTGAGAGATATTTCTGATGTAAGGTGGTACATATTCATAGGCACGGCGACTGACAAGTTGATTTAGTTACAAAAATGAATGGCAGAACCTATGACAGTGAGAATTTTTAAACCACAGCACAAACCATAGAGGAATAGGGCGGACATTGACAGTGAGGGGAAGAAGACCTTTTTTACTTTGCTTGAAATACTCCACAAATTAGACATACCTGGTCCTCTTGTAAGTATCACAATTCCTTTCATATAAAAGTGCACTGTTTCTACTCACTCAACACCCCTCCTCTAAAAACTCATCTGCTACAAAAGTGCATCTGTTAACCCCTGCAGTTACTAAGGCAATAATACCTGACCAGAAGAAAGTGTAATTTTTAGTTGTCTTTATTTGAAAATCCACATACAGCCAGGCTTACAGTAATTTGTCTAAGACAATAAGAAGGTCATGTGAGCTCCATGCACTGAAGTATATTATGTGATTCTGGTAAATTAAAAGGGAGTGTCCAGTCCTTGGAAACAGAATCAAACCAAGCAAGTGAAAGCTGGTTCAATAACAAATTAAAAAGCAACAAATAAAATAAAGAACCAGCTAACACAGACCTATATAAAATGCTTGTTTAATTTCACAAAGTTAAAATCAATAGAAATATATAACAGACGAGTGCTTTCACAACAAAGGTGCTTCATCAAATCTAAAAACAAACTAACAAACAGTGCTTAAATACAGTAAAAAAAATCAAAATCACCCAGTCATGTCACGTGATTTCGCCAAGGGTTTTAAAGGTATATAGTCATTTAATCCTTTCCCTTTATCAGATTGGAAAATTAACATCCATTTAACTTACAGTCTTTCTGCTTTTGTCTTAATATCACCTCTTCCAGCTCCTACATTCAGTAATTCCATAACTAAAATATTAAAGGAGTGTTCAATGCCAGTGTTACAAATCCATCCATCCATCCTTAGCCCCTTTTCCCATTTTTACACATGGGGTCAGAGTGACACTTCAGCAGTGGAAATTATCTTGAGCCAAAGTTTACACCACTGGGTGGCTAGCCCTGCCGCAGTAGTTCATTTGCACCATTCACTTACGTGCACACACTCATCTAAGGTCAATTTAGAGTGTTAGAGTGTCCAAACCACCTAATGCATGTCTTTGGAATGTGGGAGAAAAATGGTGCACCTGGAGGAAACCCATGTGATTGGACAGAGGACATGCAGACTCTGCACAGACGGCACCTCAGTCAAGAATTGAACTGGAGCACTTCTTGCTGTGAGGCAACAACGTTAATCGCTACACGACCACAGCCACCCTAATATGCTTATACAAAGCATTCCTATTATCACATTTTAACATTCGATTCATCTTCCCAACACAGTAGCATTCACACTGATCACAAACAACCAAGGACACCGGGTTGCTACTAATACAGTCGTCATAAAAATTGAATTTAAAGGTACATCCAGTAACAGGATGTACAAAGGTATCTTCATTTTTAACATATTTACACATGGTACATGGATACATCCATGCAGACTCTTTCATAACAGAAATACAGGGTCTATTGCTAACCAGGGAGTTACAGCAAAGCAGTTTCTTAACAGCACTACTATTTCTATGACAAAAGCATGGAGTTTCACCAAGGAAGTCGCTGCATCTAGCGTCAGTAGTCAAAATATGCCAGTGTTTCCAAATGATGTCAGAGACAGGTTGACTGTCATTTGAATAAGTGACACACACACACACATTCTATAATCATTTCTGTTACTGTTCTGTCTTACCACAGTACCAAAACAAAAGTTAGAAAAATAGGGTCTAGCCGAATCATTTCAATGTGATAGAACCTCATGAAGAGTCATCCCTATTTCATGTTCAGAGTACCCCCTAGAGCGAAAGTCCTCACTCAGGGTATCAAAGGAGGAAAGCATATTCTCATCATTTCTATTCAGTCTTTCATATCTATAAAATTGCCTTTTCAGCACATTATGCTTTACATACTTGGAATGCATAGTCTGACAGTGCAGTGTGCTCAGTTTCTTACATGGTTTACTATAAAGTTGAGTGTCAAAACCATCTGGGGTGCTCAAGATGTAAACATCAAGAAAATCTATCGAGGTTTGGAAATGCTTAAACGTGAACATTAAAAAAATCAGTAGTTTAATGTAAATAGCTCACAAACTCATTCAGGGTTTCAACTTTGCCAGTCCACAAGAACAACACATCATCCACAAAATGTACATAATGTGAAATGCACTGCAAAAAGTAATTACTTCTGTCTAGAGCATACAGAGACTCCCAATATGTGAGTAGCATGTTGGCATAGCTGTTTTCACACATGGTGCCCATGGCTACCCCGACTTTCTGCTTGTCATGAAACATGTAGGCATTATTACTAAGTATGATTTCAAGAAATGAACATATCAAGTGTATTTGGCCTGTGGAATATTCAGAATATTCAGAATTCTTAGACAAAAAACAGCCTAACAAAGTCTATTTCTGCATCTTTAAGAATTATGGTAAAAAGGGACACTACATCCATGGTAACCAGTGTAACATCATCCATACTGTTTCTGCAGGACCAGTCAAACAGCTGCATCAAAAAATGTCCAGTCCTTTCTGATGCCCTTTTAATCAGAAGAGAGCAGATCTAACTAACTTCTCTGCTAAAATTTCCACCAATCGGCAGTCTTAGAAGAAGAAAGCAAGAACATATTTACAGTGATTGAAAGGAAAGAGTAATGACATATGCATCTGTAAAAAAAATGCGGACTGATGCTACACTGTAACGTAGTCAGGCCGCATCAACAAACTCTTGTGTCCTTCTTCTACTTCCTCTGTCCATGCTAGCAAACAATCTTGGATACATGCAGGTGAATGAATTAAGGTTTCACTGCCTTGGGCTATTTGTTGTGCAAGTTTTCTGTTTCACTGCAGTTCAATCTGTTTGTACACAGTATGTACAAAGAGAAGAGCTGCAAACCTTCAAAATATATTAAATATTAGATATTAGACTAGGAGATAACATAAGTAATACTGAAAAAAATCATCATCATCAACCCCCTTTTTCCCATTTTCAACAAATGGTTGGGATGTCATGACAGTTGTTGCCATCTCCCTCTATTCATTGTCACTCTCCTACCTTCTTTAACACTCATGCCCGACTGGCATAGGTCTTCTGTGTTGCAATCCATCTATCTCTTTTCTGGATGTCCTTGTTTCATCTTACCTTCTTCTTGTCCGTCCCAAATATTTTTCACCAGATTGCCTTCTGCTTTTCTGCAGATGTACCCAAACTACCATAGTCTGTTATCGTTGACCTTTTCTGCAACTGGAGCTACTTTGGCTTCTGTTCTGATGTCCGCATTACTTCTTCTGCCCCACAGTGTGCATCCTACCACCTATCTCAGGCACTTCATCTCTATCACCTCCAGCTTCCTCAGCTGCTCTGCCTTTACTGCCCAGGTTTCTATATCATACAGTAGTACTGGGTGTTCCACTGTTTGCTACACCTTACATTTCTGCTTCTTTGGTATTCTTCTACCACACATTACCCTGGACACTCTGCACCACTTGGCAGTATCCCCTCTGATTCTAGCTTTGACTTACTCATTCAGACTTCCCTTCTCCTCAACCATCCCTCCCAGACACTTGAAGCTGTTAACCTGTTCCATTATCTTCCCTCTATCTCAATTCTCAACTTCATCTACTTTCCCCCATTTGCTCCATTATGACTGTTGTATCTTTCCTGAAGTTCTTGCTCAGAGTCTGCCTGCAATGTCACATTGTCTGCATGTAGCAGCTTCATTCATCAGTCCCTCTACCTGTTTACTAATGCAGTCCATCAAATATATGAACAGCAGTGGGCTTAGAGCTGAACCCTGATGCACACCCACTCCAACTGGGAACCCCTCTGTGAGGCCAAACAACATTTGTACTTGAGTCATTGGATGCTTGTACATAGCCGGCATTAATTCTACCAATGTTTCTGGGACTTCAGTCTACTGCAGTAATGCCCAAATCACCTTTCTTAAGATCTTATCATATGTTTCCTCCAAATACTGAAAAAAACAGTAATGAATTTCCATTTCAGTTGCATTGCTGTGGCAGAAGAATTCTGTTGAGACTCATGTATCCAATTCAGTTTTGCCTTTTTTATTTATTTATTTATTTTATTTTATTTTTGTTAACTGGATAAGAGGCTAGTCTAAGTACCTTCTTCAGCTATATGACTCAAGCCAAGTAGGGAAACAGATGATACAGAGAAGTTATCATACACAACCATATGAACAATTAATGGACAAAGAAATAAAAGCAGCACAGTGTACAGTTATCAACCTTTATGAATTCAATGTGGTAACTACAGGATTAAAATACAGTAAAAAAGTTAAGTAAAAATAAAGAAAAAATATCCCACCAGTGAAACAAGGATGAATATCTAAGAGCATTGATGAAGAAGAGGAGGAAAGACTGGTTATTTACAACAATCTTTAAAGAACCTTAAACTTTTCCAAGGAAATTCACAAAAAATAATACTGCCATAAGTATAATTTGTCTGAAATGAAATTATATGTAATAAAAACAAATGCATTCATACAAAACTGATGCCTTTTCAAAAGGTAATGTTGACTTTCAACCGCTAGTGACTATAAACACCAATATTCAAGAAAACTATTATACAGGCTTTCAGATGCACAGTTTCTTAAGTTACTTCTCATAAATGCAGTTTGCTGGGTCATGATGTTGGACAGAGGTTTATACAATGTCTAATGGTGCAAGTGATTTTGTGCAGGCATTGTGAGGAAAGGCCAGCAACATGAAAACTAAACAGTTCTGGTTATCAGTACCTCTTCACAAAACATATGTTCTACAAAGGCCATCACCTTACTATAAAAAGACTATAGTTATTTACAGAAGTTTAAATGTCTGTTTTATTTCAACAGATGACTGAGATTATCCACACTAACAGTGAAGTGGAACCAAAAAACTGTCTCAAACATTAGGTATTATCTGCATAGAGAAATTAGTTTTAAAACACAAGATAATGAACGAAGATGAGTCCATGTGATGAATAAAGAATTTATGATGTTTGGCTTTTCGGCCAAAGGTGCTCCTGGTTTTATATAAATGTAATACAGTTACATCTTTCCTTTATGGATAGGTTTCCCTTTAGTCAATTATCTCAACAAAAGGGTCAGCCACATCAAGAGGTATAGTCCTGCTTTTTATTTTAATTCTATATTCTGTTGAATGCATTGAATCCTGAATACCAGAGCAAGGCAGCAAAGCAATGCTTGAACTGCATTTCACCTTCTAAATGGGACTGTCTCTTTCTGTAAGAGATGCTTGGGAGATCACAAATGAAAAATAGATTGGCTTATAAGCATGTATGCTGACAAGTGTTATAAATCCATCTTCATTCACACTGGCTAACTGTACCTTAAGCACAGTAGCACAGTATCAGCTGTCAACATATAATTCTGCCTATATACTTGTATAATACTGTCAGTGATTGTGAACATTAAATACAACTTCAAAGGACCTGTCCCTAAAATAACCCTAGACATAATATTTCCTTAACAGAAGTGCCAGTGTATATCCTAGACTTCACTTCTCAGCTGTAGGCTAGAAAGCAATGAACTCAGAACCTGTGCCAGAGCTGCAGACTCATATGAAGTACATTTTCTTTAGACAGCAGATGTTTGCTAGCTTAACTCTGTATCTTCTGAAATAAATACTTAGTAAAAATCCCCCTATCTTTTCTAATCATTTTATGGGACTTAAAATGTGGTCTAGCTTTTACGACTCCATACTACAATAGTCCAGATTAATAAAACTATCAGTAAATTAGTTGTTTTATTTAACACTGTTACAAGCGTGCATATTTCATGGCATTGACAGTATCTAAATCAAAACTGCTGTGCCTGGTAAACACTGCGTGTTGTTGTTCATTTATTAATGTATTCATTTGTTAGCTGGAAGTGGTGATACCTGAAAGAATCAAGATTACTTGTCTTTTCTAGAACAAATCAACAGGAAGTCAAAGTTCACAATCTAGCATCTTCAATATACAGCACCTTTTAAACTGCATCTCGGTATATATGAAAGAGGCACTTGAATCTGAGAATATGGTAACAGTAACAAAGTACTGCATATATGCCCCCATGTAGCCAGAGTTAAATGATTCAAAGCAATGTTGAGCCTTGCTTCTTCTATAAGGCTATGAGAACCTCAGAGTACAGCATTGTTTCTGTGAATGGAAGCTATCTCAGCAAAAGTGTCAGACAACAAGCAGCTGTTAATGTACATGGCAGCCACAAAGAAAGAGGATAACAAATGCTTGCACCAAACTGAGTACACTGAGTTCACTGGGAAACAGCTTCTTGAGTTACTAAAGGCTACCAACAGACATGCAAATGTACCTGGTACATCAAAAACATATACAATATTAAGATATAAGCAGACACATGTTTAGTACAGCACAAAAGTTTCGTAAATTCATTATGCAACTGCCAGTTATACATAAAGCAGAAGATGACTATCTCACTGCAATGCACAACTATCACACAGACAAAAAAACATGTGCCCACAGTGACACAGCCTGCAAATGAGAGTAGTGTATTTTAGTCAATGTTGCCAAGATCACAACTTCTCAGTCTAGCCATGGGACAGAGCTTTTTCCAAGGCATCTCCTCCAGACAGATCAAAAACAAAACAGTTGAATCTAAAAAATCCTTATTACAACTGTAGCCATTCAACAAGGAAGTAAAGAGCAAACACAAAGTATTTGGTAGTAAAAACAGCATTTACGTGCTAGCTGTACACATATCTGATGTGACCAGATATATATAAAAACTCTGTCATCACAACTTATACCATGTCATTACAATGGTAACTTAGGTCGGCAGCTAGGTTCCCTCAGGACTTAATGACAGCATTTAAAATCTCTATTAAAAGAAAAGGCAAATAAACTATAAGTTGTGATGACAGAGTTTATATATATATATATATATATATATATATATATATATACTCATTTTATAGGGCTTAATTTAACTTGATTTTTTACATTTTAAGAGTTTATTGTATCATTCACAGTTTGAAGTTTGTTCTTTATATGACATATGGCTTTAAATTTTAATTGATGTAATAGATTGGCCAATGGCATGATTCTAAAGTATTAAATCTATGATTTTTAGTCTTTATTCACATTCTGAAGAAGTCTCCTTTGGAGAGACGAAAGCGCTTAATGTGTTTTATTATGGTTGTTATTTTTATTAAAGTGTAGTCTTGATGCAGCTTTGGTGCACTTTTTTATTTTATATTGGTTATTTGTTTGCTTTACAGACCAAAAATATGTTTGGTCAGTGCTGGTATAACCCTGAATTGCAAGCAGTAGCTTTTCATAACTGGAATTTTAATGCTGATAAACTGGTAACAAGATAGACACATGATTTAAAGCATATTTTTAAATTTTGACTAGGACTTAGTAGACAAAGTAAATTAAAATTGATAGAAATCTTGGCAGCAGACAAGTTTAACAGAGCGTTGACTAGTAATATAAGAAAATGGTTACTGCAAAGTGACCCCAAAAATTCTGATAAGCTAGTAACCTTAGTCAGACACTCCAGTGTTAATTTGTACTGATGGATCTGTTTTTATGTATTAACATGCATAAAGAAAAACATAAATAAAGAGTCCTTCTCACTCATACAGTTTGGCTCCATGTGTCTTTTTTTTACATAGCCTTGAAGAAATAGGCTTTTCTAGAAGAGCTGTGCTAGTGCATTACAATGTTTTTTTTCTGTTGTTGTTGGCTTATTAGTTAATGCCAAGAACAAACTGAATTGTTTGCTTCTAAGTCTAATTACAGTAAGAAATATGCCCTCTTCTGTGAAAAATAAACAGCAAGTAATGTGCTAATTTGTTTGCTACTAAAACTAAAGAGAATGCTCCTAGTAGAAATGTGAAAACTGAAATGGCTGTTTTAAATCAAGTTGTGCCTACAGAGTGTGATAAAGTATTACATAGGATAACAAAGGACTGCATGTTTGCATTAGAAAAACCTTTAGAAATAGCCTAATAACTCTAATCGTTGCTCCAATGACAAAACAACCCAAAGGAAGTCGCAACATCAGTAAGGTCAGCCAATATGATGCAAAAAGTAAAGCTTCCCAAACTAAGCAACAAACAGTACCAAACGTCAAGCACAAAAATGAGCTACCTGACAGGGAGCAAGGAAGAGGTGAAACTAAGACCTAATTTACCTAACATAGCTCCAGCTACTGAATACTGACTACAGCAAATGTGGCAAGGGCAACAGGGAAACTGCTCTGCACTTCACTGACAATAAGGTGGGGTACCATCCATCTGACTTACCAGCAATATATAGTTTTTTGAGATCAAGGCTGCAGAAGGCAGAAGTGTGCCTTCCAATGCTGAACTGCAGTGTCAATATTGGCATATAAACAGTTCTGCTAATAATTAAATAGGCCACATCGTGCACTTTCATACTGAGGAGTCTTGTATTTCACATTACGGTAATCATCCTTGTCAGCCTTTACGCATTTATTGAGCATTTATTGATATTACTTTCTCTAATTCTATTAATTCTGTCTACATACACAAACACACACACACACACAGACACACACACACACGCACACAAACTGTGTGTGTGTGTGTGTGTGTGTGTGTGTGTGTGTGTGTGTGTGTGTGTGTGTGTGTGTGTGTGTGTGTGTGTGCGTGCTCGCATTTATAGATACATACATATGTATATATATATATATATATATATATATATATATATATATATGTGTGTGTGTGTGCGCGCGTGTATTTTTGTGTGTGTGTGCACATATAAGTTATGAGTCCTGAAAGTCAAAAACTGTTTTGTCAATATACTTTGGTCTACAAAACATATCTTCATAAGGAGTGAAGGTCACACAATCACTGAGGCTTGGGAATATGCCCATTCCTCTGGTATTTTGTGATCTCAAAGTCAGTATATATATATATATATATATATATATATATATATATATATATATGTATTAACAGGGGGGTGCAGTGTCATTGTTGCATGCTCTGAGGTTATGCCTTTGAGCATGCATGATCATGCCAATTTTTTGTTTTCAATCTTTTTGTGTTGGCATTAAAGATGATATTTCATCATTTCAATTATTCAAAATGCATATATATATATATATATATATATATATATATATATATATATATATATATATATACATATATATATATAGATCTAGGACGTTTGCTTGACTGAGCAAATGACCAAAATCCAAACGGCCGGGCATACTTACATGAAAGTGCTTTTCACCGAAGAAGCACTTTCGCGTAAGTATGACTGTTGCCAAGGCTGTACTACGGTGCGGGTCAGGGAAGTTTCCCTTTTCTCCACTGTAGTGTGGTCTCAGAGGGAGAATATTAAAGTGGGGGGAGGTTGCAGGGTGGTAAAGCGCTTTTGTTAAAGTGTGTTCGGGTTTTATGGATTTGGACGTTTGCTCAGTCAAGCAAACGTCCTAGATCTATATATATATATATATATATATATATATATATATATATATATAATAATTACATGCACAAATTGCCAAGTCACAATTAATGTAAAATGTAAAAAATGCCTTTATTCAAAAAAATCCATTACATAAAAAAAAGAACATAAAGGCAAAAAAAAATTCCTTTTTTGATCAGCTGAAGCAAAAATAAAAAGCAACCAAAAGAAAAAGCACCACCCAGCAGACATAATTTGATTGACAGAAGAACTGTTAGGGAAAGAATGTTTAGTATTAATGTGTAGAGATAGGGTTAAGGACAGGTCCAATGGGTTGGGTTAAGGTTAGGTTGTCGATGTACTCTTTCTCATTTTGACAGGACTGATCCCTCAGACTGTCCACTCACCTCTCTTTTCAGTGTCTGACGTTCTGGTAAAGATTCACTTGAGTAAAGTCTAACTTTCTCTTGCTAACCCCTTTCGAACCATGGTGGATGGGTACCATTTTTTCAGTCTATGATTTAGTTGCAGTTTGTCTTGCAATAAAGAAAAGCACCACTTAGAGTTTGGCTGCTCCATTGATGACACTGGTTCCAACTGATATTCCAGATGCCGTTTTATAAACACTTGATGCTGCCATAAACCCTTCAGACAGGATTATCTATAGGCTAAATGGGACACATTTTCTACGTAGGCTACTAAATTCTTACTTACCACTTGGTGAGCCTTTGCAAATGCCTGTCTTACTTAAGACATCTCTTTGATTTAGGTCTCTAATATTTTATTATTAATGTTTATGCCTCTGCACCCAATTTTTCATAACCTGGCTGATATACAGAAACAGCTGTTAAGATCTTTAATTTCAAAAATCTTTCCTTACTTTCGGACTGGAATTCTGTAACTGCCATAATGCCACTTCCCTTAACAGAACAGGTGATTCAGCAAACTTTAAATTCCTTCTGCAAGTATATAATGTTTTGTCAATTTATACATAGTCAAGTTCACAAATGATATGAAAAGTTTAATCAAAAGCCAGCCCAGTAAACGTCCCCTTCAAGTGCCATTACTGGCTTTGCAGGGGGGTGGGGGGAGTCCTACTTCCCTTTTTTAGTCTGCCAATGAGCTGTGATAGATGACTCAAGATCCATTAAAAGTGTTGTCAGCAATATGTGATTTGATGATCCGTACATTAAAAATACCATGGCAACCCCTGCTGCAGAGTGTATTTTTACTGTTAGCCATTGTTTCCATTTAGTGTGTTTTCAAGTTTTACATTTGTATGTGCAAGCAGTGTTATGTATTTATTAATTTTTTCAATAAGACCACAACCTACCAGTGTATTAGACATCAAACATAACAACAATACTTAGGTGAAACTTGGTTTTAGTCTGAGGCATCAGGACTTTTTTAGCAGTAAATCCGAGTTTCATATAAAGTATTATAACTGGAACAGGGATAGAAACTTGCAGAGCTCAAACAAGAACAGAAAGTAATAAAGCAGCATGCGGTTGAATGAAAAAGGGCTCTGAAGATTATCAGTGTATACCACTTTGAACAAAGATGTAAGAGAATAATCCAACGTAATCTGAAAAATGTGGGTGTCACATGGGAGGTACAAGGACTGGAGTACTTTTTTCTTTCTTTAGCATAAGGAGTCCCGGATGACTTGGATGTCCTTTTGGTACATACAATAAGGTAAAAAATGATGACAGAATTCAAGACTGTGTGTCCTCGTTAGAAGGGAATTCCTAGGAGATGGCATGGTCATATCAGAGCTCCTGGGAAATATTAGTAAAAGAGCTGCTGTTTAATTAGGGCACACAGCTTCTGAAATAATTAAGGAGATATCAGACAAGATGGTCCATGTGATCCTTATCTGTCACGAAAATCAGTGTTTTTAAACAAATGGATGTCACTAGAGAAATGCCATCTGAGATCTACTCTGAGATCTGAGACATTAGGGAACGGAAGCCATCTACCCTGTCAAAAATCGTTACCACTGATTCACCCCATTGCCTCAGTAATTTACTTCCTGGAAGTCTGCACCAACTGGTACCAAAAGCTTTTAATGTGGTGCAGCCTGAAACCACTTCACGCACACATACATACTGACGCAAAGGCTGGCAGTATTCCAATCTAGAGATAAAACTTGAAAAGAAGAAACTGCCTGCAGCCAAAATAATCCTAATGAATATATACATCCTGACCACACAAGCAGATCCGGGCCAGGAAAATAAAAACAGTAAACATGCACACAATGGATAAACACCTGCAGGTAGCTAAATGGACTGATGCTAATACTGTCAATGAAGTTTCATTAGTACTTTCTAATAGTGTAATGCCTATAGAATCAGCTAAGTAACTGAAGTGAAACTTAACAGACAAATTTAAAAGTTAATGCATAAAAACATTGTAGGAAATAAAGCTAAAAAAATAAAAACTTTTAACTGATACAAAAATGGACCTGGATCCTTGCCAGAGACAGCTGCATTCATTCAGAGTTTAATAACATCTCCCTAATTTTAATAAAACTGTGAAGAGAACAAATTAGCAACAGCCGCGTTGCGAAGCTCCATGTAATATGATTATGTCTCACTTAATAATGACTTCTGACAGATTCCTCATTAACAAGCTTGTATCTGCCAAGAAATGTTATCTATTTTATGAAGGCCAATCAATTCTTCATAAGCAAAACTAATGTAAAAATATACTGCACATTCAACAGAGTGTGTAGTTTTATTGATGTTTTATGACATGTTGTGGGTGGTGGGAGGGGTGTCATTTTTTAAAGTACTTGTTGCTGCAGACTGTGAAGCCATTAACTGGCTTTCGGCTGTTTGGTTCTTAAGATGAGAACTTAGTTGTTATATAAAGGCCCTAAGGTCACCTATTCATTTCAAGACACTAAACTCAAAAATGTGCACCACTGCAGACAGAGGAAGTAAAGTTTGTTTTTTATTTGGCTTCTACAGCAAGAGTAGACACCTGATGGGCTACACCTATTCCAGAGTACACTCAAACTAAAAATATAGTAATGGAATCAATGCACAGTGGTAGCATTGTCACCTCACACAAGTGGTTAGCCAGTTCAATTCTCGGATGGGATGCCTTCTGTGTGGAGTCTGCATGTCCTCCATGCATTCGTGTGGGTTTCCTTCAGGTGCTACAGTTTCCTCCCACATTTCAAAGACATGCATCTGGAGCATTTCTCCCCGGGTCTCCACTGAAAACTGGCTTTGTTCCAAGTCGGACTTTGTCGGTAAACAAATAATAATAAATAAAACAATAAATAATAGTTATTAAAATGCAAATACAGAATAAAGTTAGAAATGTCATTGTTTTGATAATCATGGTTAAACAAGTTCTCCCACACTTCATCACCTAAGCACCCAGGTTATTTAGCACTTCTTCTGCAAGGTTCTGCTCCCCATCTCAACTGTCCTAATTCATTTTCTATCAAATGTGAGCACTATGTTTTCTTGTTATGCTTCCACTGTAGATTCCTACTTATTCCTTGTCATGTCCTCTCCTTTCTTTTTACCCCACTCTTCTGCCTTGTGGGTCCCCACGCTGACTACTTAGTCTCTACTTATAGTAGTTATTACAGATTACTTCTTATGTCTGCATTACGATGTTCCTTGTTATTGTTTTATAAATGCTGGGGTCATGCTTTGTTTACTTTGTTTGCCGTAATATTTACTGTCAAGTAAACTTTGTGATATGCTTTTGATGACTTTGTATGCCTTTCTGAATTGGGTAAAGGGTCTTAGGAACAGTACACCTAACCAGTTAACAAATGTTAAATGGGCCATGGGCACCCCCTGTGCAAATACTTACGCTAATTTAGTAGTTCATTATTGGGAGAAAGAGCATGTGTTTGGTAGTAAATATCAGCATCAGATACTACTTTACAAGAGGTTTGTGGATGACATCCTATTGTTTTGGCATGGCACGGAAGATGAACTGAGAGATTTTGTTGATTTTTTAGAATCCACTACTGACTTTCTCAGATTTACCATGGAATTCTCTTCCTGTAAGATTAATTTCTTAGATATAACCATCACAAAGAAAGAGAGAGGGTTTCTATCTACCAATATCTATAGAAAAGAATGTTGGAAGAACACTTTGTTGAATTATAACAGCATGCATCCAAGACACATCTTTCCTAACAAAAAGCCAGTTTATGAGGATTAATAGACTATGTAAGGAACCACATATACTGGAAGAACAAGTTAATATCTTAACTGATTTATTTCTAGAAAAGGGATATAATAATGCAATGCTAGCTGAAATTAAAGATCAAGTTTTTAATATATCACACAATAATAGAAAGAGGAGAACATGGAAAAATTATACAAATTATGTTAGACACAGGATTGTTCCTAAGAATGAAGAGAGAATATCTTTTATCACTAGATACACTAGTGATATTAGTAATATTACGAGAATTATACATAACAATTGGCATATTCTTACTGTTGACACTATGATATGCAGAATAGTAGAGAACAGACCTAGATTCGTTTATAGGAATAGCAAAAATCTTAAAAGAATGTTATGCACAGAACGCATCTACAAAACACCTAGTGAGGTACAAAATCCTAACACCTTGAGAAAATTAGGTACTACAGCATGTGGGAAATGCAAAATGTGTGCATTTATTACTAAAGAACAAGTTTTTGTGCCTCCAACTTTACACTTTAGTTTAGAACCACATCTTTATGCATCTTGTGACAGTACCAATTTGATATATTTAGCTGACTGCATTGAATGCTCAGCGTTCTATGTTGGTTTAACAACAAGAAAGCTTAGGGATAGGATCTACAATCACATATATGACATCAGGAAATGTGACCGTAAGAATTCACTAGTGAAACATTGTTCAGTATTTACAGGACATAAGTTTTGCTTTAGGGTTCTTCAGCTAGTTCAACCCAGTCAAAGAGGAGGTAACAAGATGCACCAACTTGAAAGGATAGAATTAGAATGGATTTTCAGGATGAAGGCTCACCAGGAACCAGGTCTTAATCAATACATCACAATTAAACCTATTCTAGAACTGAGGAAATTGAAATAAGTGACTAGAGCTGGATGGACAAGTTTGATTACTTGGTTTATGGTTTGGCTACATTTTTATTATTTTTACATTGTTATTTACATTAGTCATATATTATGCACACATTCATATACATACTTGTACATATTTGCATATATTTTTCATTATATACTTTCATTCAATATATATGATATGATTTGTATTGAGCATTTTTGTATTTTTATAGATACAATGTTGTTGAATATAATAATTATCATATCAAGCTTCACATTTTTAAGCATAGGTTAGGTGTTAATCAACTATACAGTTTGTTTTTGCATGTTGTTCTAATGGGTTTGCTTATACATGCATCAAATAGTTTGTTATCTGGTATAGATGCAATACTATACAAATGCTAATAGGTAAACCGTAACATCATTTAACATACAAGCACTATGATATTTACACAAACTTGTTTAAATAGAATAAGAACACCATGGATGTTTTGTTCTCATGTAATTGATCTGATGTTTTGAAATCAAATAACCTTCTGATAGTTAGTTAATTAACATAATTTATTTTCACATTTTAATTATAGTTTTTATGTTTTTATACATTTGTTTTTATACATATATTTTTATACATATTTTTAGACTACACATATAGTTTTGTTAAATAAGCTATGAGATGTTCATCATTTTTGATTATTTTTGTGCTGATTTATATGTGGTTTTTATAAGGAATGTGACAGTTTTCGTTGATTGGTGATGTACATATTTTTTCAATTATGTAATTATGTAATTATGTGATTATTTAATGAGTACATAATTGAATTTTGTTAGACTTTATTATATAAATGTGAATGGATAGCACAAGTTATTAGATCTGATGAAGCATACGATGTAGGTACGCGAAAGCGTTCATGTATTTTATTCTTTGCACTTGGATTAAACTTTGTTCCTACTACAACTCGTGGCAGTCCGACTTGGTTTTTGTGAAATGTTAAATAAAGAAATAAAGAAATGAGACTGTGTTAGGATAAGATCACGGCAAACACAAAGAAGCCACCATTCCAAACCACTACAATATCTTAGACAGTGAAACAGTATAGTCTATTTTAAATGACAAGTCTATAAAGATACAAATAAAGCACAGCAACTTTGTCCTGCTTACAATACACGAAGCATTTGAACAAGCTCCAGTCATTTGATGTGCATCTTAAAAAGAGCTGCTTGTTTCATTCAGTGACAGGCTAGTACATTGATTACAAAGAAGCCTGCTCACCCCTGCCCCAAGATCCTATGGCACAGAGGGATAAAAGCCCTGACTGTATCCCAGATGACCTGTGTTCTGCCAGTAGCATGGGAGCTGGGGGGACCAGGCCGAAGGGGGAAACAGCAACTGATGTTGTCTTACTCATCATGATGGAAGGAAGGTAACTTGATTTAGTGCATTGCTGACACTTGGAGGAATTCAGGTGTACTGCTCTCAGTTAGTATAGCCTAGCATGCCTAGCACTGGCTTGGTAGGTTGTATACGTGCAGAAGTGCTTATGTACCTCACAGGGGCAGCAGTCACAGCACTTGCAAACAGCTGAGGGGTAAGGATAAGCCCCGGGGATCTGCATACTGCCCCAATCATAACACCCGACTCTATGCTCCATCAGGGAATGAACAAGTGAAGGAACAAATAGATCATTTTGGTGCAGGAAGAAAAGCCACTGGGCTGATCCTGTGGACTAACCATAAAAAAAGTCTTGACAGATTTATTCCCTATCAGTGACCTGATCTGTCATCACCAACTTGAGGTGGTTGAATTGTGGCTATCAGTAGAGCTTCAGCTACCTCCTGAAGTTATCTGCTATCAAATGGCTTGCCATGTCTCCATCCCTATTAGATGTCATACATAACAGTCTGAAGGAACACAGTGAAGGATCAGTATCACTAACTTATACCTACTGAGTAGGCCAGGATCAGTATCACTAACTTATACCTACTGAGTAGGCCAGGATCAGTATCACTAACGTATACCTACTGAGTAGGCCAGGATCAGTATCACTAACTTATACCTACTGAGTAAGCCAGGATCAGTATCACTAACTTATACCTGCTGAGTAGGCCAGGATCAGTATCACTAACTTATACCTACTGAGTAGGCCAGGATCAGTATCACTAACTTATACCTACTGAGTAGGCCAGGATCAGTATCACTAACTTATACCTACTGAGTAGGCCACCAACTCACCGCTGTTGTTTCCTCTCAGATCAGGAAGTCTGCAGTGAAACTGCTATTTGCATGGACAGCAGGGTTTTTATAAGTATGCTCTAATTCCTCCGCTCAGTGAATGACAGGAGTACTTGCTAACATTGATTCTTTTCACTACTAAGCTGCTCTGACTTTTGTTTTGAATGCAGTTTGTTTTTAATACATTTTTGGCCCACATGTAGAATAAAAATTTGCACTGGTTCCTACCCTCGATCTCCTACTATTGGAGTTACACCTGACACTCCCCACCTAATCTGATACATCCCCTTGTTGTCTGTGAGGACATTAAGGCATCACAGAATGCAGTTTTCATTCTCAGTTAGAGATATAGTTACACTCCTGGAGAAATTTTTAATTTAACACTCTCAAATGGTCAGTTTTATATGTACAAGTTCACATCATGGTATATCAGCCTGTAGCCTTGTGACCAAGCTGCACCCATGTGTGTTTGGTAAATTACTAGTACGTTTATTAAAGTACTATGTTATTTTGGTAAAGAAAAGAACTTTGGTATTTTTTTACCTATTTAGAGTATGTACACTTCAGTAACAATACTTTTTCTGTTTGAGCAGACTAACTCTGACAACAATGAAAGCCAGTTTGATCTTCAAGGCAATACTAAAAATTCCTTCCACATCTTTTTCATATCTTTCTCCTTCAGCTGTTGATAGGCAGCCAAATTCTTGAAGAACGTCATACTACAGCTTTATTACAGAATATTGCAACAACTCTGTCATCTCAAAACAGGTACAGCATTCACCTGTAATGAAAAGTACAGTTTTAGATCAAGGAAGACAGGCCTGATTAGTAACTTCAGCTGAGCTCAAACTTCATGTTTAAAGGCACAAAATGTTCTTTTCTTTTCAAACAAAAAAGTTTTGCATGCATCTTTATGCTTGCGAACACTTTTTTGTGTGAAAAGAAAAATGCATTTTGAAGCCGTTAAAAATATTAAGTGTTAAATATTGCTTCCAAACTCAGAAGACTAAATGTAGTAATCCGCATTTACTGCAATAATTTTTATAGAAGGGCAGGGAGCAGTTATGTCATATAAGTTTACAGGTCTAATATTGCTGGATTAGCATAGAAGTCACTGTAAATTAGTGATGTAATTGCCAAACTGTTAAATTACAATTTACAATGACTTACCTACACTAATCCAGCATTACTAGAGTTTGAGCCTGGAATGACATAACTGTTCCCTGCCCTCATATGAATATTAATGCCATTTAATGCATGGGTGAGAAACAACCTTTATTTTTGTATAAAAATGTGTTTACATGCATCATTTTTTACACAAACACAAAGGTCATTTTGCACCTTTAGACATGATCTTTAAATGCAACAGACTTTCTTTTTTTTACCATGCTGTTCTCTGTTTCTGGCTCACTAGTCAGGCTTATGGGCGATAGTTTCCAGGATCCGTTGAGGCACCACCTTTGTGGAGAGGGACCACTGTTGCTGTGCGCCACTCTTTGGGTACATATCCTGTAGTAAGGCTGAGATTGAACAGTAGTTTTATGTTTGGGTTTAGCTCTTCTTGGAGTTCATGTAGGATGCAGCCCGGGACACCGTCTGGTCCCATTGATGCTGTGTTTTTTGCTCTCACCTGAGCATCTGAGATGTCAGGGGGGCAGCACTCTGCTGGGATAGATATTTGCCCTTTTGGTGGGGAGGGGGGGGAGAAGTTTGCGCTGAACCTGTCAGCTAGGATGTTGGCAATGTCTGTGGGTTCGGTGTCATTTTGGACTAATTCTGAGCATATCTGGGAATTCCCACCCAGGTTCCTAACATAACTAAAGAAAGCCTTGTGATTATCCTTAGTGTCCTGTGCAGTTTTTCTCTCGAAGCTGGCCTTAGACAATTTTATGAGTGCCTGTAGTTTTTTGCTAATACTGATCAGAGATGCCTTCCCTTTTTGGGATTTTGCTCTATCATGTAGTAGCTTCCTCCTTCTATTGTATAGTTTGTTTATGGCTGGTGTCCACCAGACAGGATGTCTGCCTTTGGAGGATTGGGTCTTGGTTTTATTTGGGATTGCATGATCCATGCATTCCTGAAGGTGTTCATAGAATGCGTTTATAAAGGATTCTGCGGTCTGGGCGATATTTTTCACAGGCCGGGGCTTTGAAGGATTCCACCTCGGTTTTGAGGAGTGTGAAATTTGCTTTAGAGAAGTTTTTCACTGTGGTTTTCTGGGCAGGGGGTTGGGTCGGGATGTGAATATCCAGTGAGATTAGTTTATGGTCTGATCTTACCAGTGAGGGATACACTTCTGGTCTGGAGCATAGAGTCCCCATGTTGGTGATGATCAGGTCCAGTATGTTTTCCCCTCTTGTGGGAGTGGTAACAAGTTGTTCCATAGCATTTGAGTTTATAAATTCTAGGAACCTTTGGGCTAGGGTGTTGGAGCTAGAGTAATGCTCCCAGTCTACGTTTGGGTAGTTGAAGTCACCCAATATAATGGTGTTTGGAGAGACCTTCATATTTTCCAGTGTTCTCAGGAAGGCCGAGTGGGGTTCCTGGGTTTAGGAGGGTGGTCTGTAGCAGGCTATAAACTGGAAGGCAGTTTTACCCACTGTTAGTTGCACATGGATAGTCTCTGATGCTTCGTGCAGTGCCACCAACCTGGAGGTGTGCGTATCTTTGACAAATATTGATACTCCCCCTCCTTTTGTGGTTCGGTCCAAGTTTTGGGGCCGAAAAGCATGGTATGAGGGAGCCTTGAACCAGGTTTCTGTTACTGCACAGATATCGGTGTTCTCCATGCTAAGGAGAGTTTCGAGTGCATGCATCTTGAGGTTTAGAATTCTGGCGTTGAGTAGCATTACTCTTAGTTTCTTATCCCTTGTGATATCTATGGAGGTGGGTTTGTCTTTTGAGCCTTGCCTAAAAAAGGCACTATGGGGGTAGCAAGAGCCTTTGCCAATATCCGAAAGCCCAGGGGTGACAGGTGCAAGCCATCCCTAGTGAAGCATCGTGGCTTGTCGAGCATGTCATCCCAGGCTGACAGGCATTGGATCCCCTTTGACTGACTACCCAGTTCGGCTTTGTTAAGGGCAGATCCTGCCTCTTAAACCTGGTCGACTTCTTTGAAACAGTCACCAAGGCCATTGGCGAGGGGAAGGTGGTCCACCCAGCCTAACTGGACCTCGCAAAAGCCTTTGATACAATACCCCACTCGGGCATTATAGATAAGCTCACCAGCTTAAATATAAACCCCTATGTCACTAGATGGGTTGCAAACTGGCTCAAGGACAGAACCCACATGGCTAGAATTGCTGGAGCCATGTCAGACTCCAAACCAGTTACAAGTGGCGTCCCACAAGGCTCAGTCCTGGGACCTCTCTTGTTCGGTATATATTTCTCGGAGATACAGGCCAACACGGAAGGACTGTGGCTGACCAAGTTCGCAGATGACTGCAAACTGGGCGCCATAATCGACTCTCCAGCTGACACAAGCATCCTCCAAAAGGGCCTCATAATAACAGACAACTGGTGCCAGAGCCATGGCCTCACGCTAAACGCCAAAAAGTGTATAGTCATCCCCTTTGGCAAAAACAAAGTGCTCACAAATTACTACATAGGTGGTAATCCATTAAGTACAGAAGAAGTAATTAAGGACCTGGGGACCCAAGTTGATAGCAATCTCTCATTTGACAACCACGTGGCCAAAGTGGTTAGAAAGACATTTTATATAGCCCACCTAATCATGAAGGGATTCACATCTAGATCAGGGGAGGTCATTGTGCCTCTTAACTCATCCCTCATCAGGCCCATAATTGAGTACAATGCCCCTTTTGGTATGTACCTTACCAGACACCTGCAGCAACTGGAAAGACCCCAAACGTACCTCACCAAGAGGATCAAAGGGCTCAAACAGATGCCATATGCTGCCCGGTTAAATAAACTCCAGCTCTGCTCAGTGGCATACCGCCTGCTCAGAGGCGATCTGTGCCTGACGTATAAAGCAATGTCCAACCTGGAATTAATGGACATGCTGCACCTCAGAAAATCCAAATCCCATTGAGCCACATGCTCATGAGACTTGAACCTCAGCACTGAAGTAAATAGGACATGCTGGAGGGACAGATTCATAACCCAGAGGCTCCCTTCACTCTGGAATAAAATCCCAGTCCAGGTTAGGCAGAGTCCCTCATTGACTCTCTTCAAGAGGAATCTTGATGAGTGGATGGGAGAGCGTAGGTTTACCTTGGGTATCACTTCTGTGTCACTGTTAGACAGAGGCACCGTATACTAACCTCGAAAAAGGGCATAGCAAAATTAATTTAAAATGGGTGGCGAAAGCCAAACGCACTCTGGCTAGGCTTATAAATGCCCTAGGGCAGATAGCTTAATATGAACCTATGAACCTATAAGACAACATATACCTAAACAGTGTGACCAACAGACTGAACAACTCTTCTTCAAAAGGCAGTCAGTTTTAACTGGAAATTGTCATTAAATACCACTATGCCCGATTAATTTCCCTTCTACAACCGAGTAGAACATCAACAAATCCTGATGGGACTCAACCTGAAAACAACAACCTCCACATTTCAGGTAAATTAAGGAAAAGTGCAGGCAAACAAATTAAGAAACAGCAAACCTGTCAATTCAGGTTGATAACCATTTGAAATGTCAGGACCCGCTAGAGCGAGTCCCGAAATATGGAGACTGAATGGTTAAAAGATTGGACATTCATATACTGTCTGAGATGGCATTTCTTGAAGTATTCCCCTTCCTCTGAGATATGGTAATCTAGGAGTTGGTGTATATAAGTTTGGGTGTGTGTGGGGAGCTTGCCCCCCCCCCCACATGTAGGGATGCAGGGGAACTTGCCCCCTCTGCAAAAAGATGTTTAAAATAGAAGAGCAATGTTTGACATTCACTCTTCTCCTGTGTCTTTTGCCTTACTTTTCCAACTTGTTGGCACTCTGCATTTCGAGTGCCTACATTTCAACAGAGAGCCCTTCAGAGTCACTCAACATTTTGGGGCTGACATTAAAAAATTAAAACATATTTATGGCTGTGTTAAATAAAATAATTAAATATTATTGTTCTGGGACAAGTTCAAGCATCTACAAGCACAAAAGCTCTCTGCTGTAACTGTATAACAGCTACATAGAACTTTGGATTTTACTAGCTTCCACTTGTTCATCCATAATGAGATTTTTTTACCTAATGCAATCTGCTAATATTAATAAATTTTCTGCAACTTTTATTTCATGTTCTAACCTCTAGAGATGAGACTAACACAGCAAGGGAATTAAACATATGCTGAATACCTGATTAAATTACTAAATGATTCAAATAATCCCTGAGATTCATTATCTTGGGAGGTTTCTGCATCACGGTAAGCATTTCTGTTTTAGAATCTGATCTATTGTTGAAGTTTTATTTAATGCACTTTATTAATTATTTATCCTTTGTTGACCCAGTTAGTCCCACTAGTGCTACTATCCTCTAAGACCCAAAGTGGTATTTATACTAATAAGGAAAAGACAGGACATCAGGGAGCTTCTCCTACTTGTTAAGAGTGTGATTGTTCAGTCTAGGAGAATCAAGATGGCAGATAACACAGAGGCAAACACCATTGCAGTGTTTGCTCTACAAGATTCAGAGGAATTGTTTCAGTAGAATTTGCTTATATCATCAGAAGCAAATGCTCAAAACAATGATGGATGTGTTACTACAACCTTCTAGTCTGGTGGGTTGCCAAATGATATTTTGGGTGAATTGTTGCTACAGAGTGAGCCTGAGAGTGGAAAAGATGTTTCATGGGGTAAAATTGTGGACACAATTCAGTCAGATGAACCAGAAACTATTTTGAAAAAAGATTGCCAGACAAAGAAATCATATGCTGAGACTGTTAAAGAAACTGCAGGGAAAATGATGAGAGATGAACAGAGGAAAGAAATGTCAACATTCAAAGGAAATGTATCTTGAGAATTCAGAACAAAAAAGAAAAGAAATGGACAGGTATGACATTTGGGATAATTTAATGGTCCCATTATGAGTGAAGGATATTCTTATTCATAAAGAGACACTTTGTGATATTATTTTGAGACTGGTTCTCTTCTAGAAAGTTTTATTGGGGAGTATGAGAAGAAATAGAACTGTAATCCAGAGAATTCTTATGTGATTAAAGCATTTCACAGAGAACCAAAAAAGAAAATACATGTTCAATTTCAAAATGAAGTTGAAAAGAGACTTTTACAAGACATTTAAGAAAACTTTGTAAAGAAGTTATGGATATTAACAGAGTCTGTAATAACAGAGAATTATAGACTGACAATGGGAATATCATACTGTACTGAAATGGAGAAAGAAAAAATAGTTAATATTCTTAGTACAATAAATGTAGAGGGGGGCAGACATGTTGTAAAATATTGGTGACAACTGAAAACTTTTTTTTTTTTTTGTTGTTGGAAATATGATCATTTGATAAGTAACTATGATAAGAGGAAATTGTTATATTTGTGGAAAAACTGGTCAAGATGCAAAACATTTTGAATTGAAATGTTATAAGTGTAACAAAACTGGGAAGTTATGGATGGATTGTATAAAACAAAAATAGAGTAATAGTTTCCTCACAAGCTTTCTAAATATACATATTGGTACACATGTTTAATTCACATCCCTTCCCCCAGCAGTGTGACATATGAGCTGGTCATGCCCTACTTAGTAACTTTGCATGTAAAAAATCAATTGTAAAAACCATATTCTGAAGGACGAAAGCGATCTTTGTTAACAGTAGGTTATGAAAATAGAATATGATTTTTACAATTTACAAATTATTTTTTTACATGCAAAGTGTATATGTATATATTTATATATATTTTTTGATTGCCAAATGGACTAAGGTTGATATATTTCCAGCCATATAGTATATTGTCTTGGATAAAATCACAGACGTAATAATCTACTTAATAATCTGGTTAAATAAGGGGTACCACATCATTAAAAATGTTATTTAAAGTACATAAGGGTTAAATTATTATGACAGCTACTAAGTAGGTCAGGACCAGCTCGAATGTCACACTGATGGGGGAAGGGATGTGAATTAAACATGTGTACCAATAGCACTTTGTTTTACAGCACAATAAACCACTCCCTTGCCTGATAAAAAGTATATATATATATATATATATATATATATATATATATATATATTTAGAAAGCTTGTGAGGAAACTATTACTCTTATTTTTGTTTTACTTTGATTGCTTGTCTGTGTACTTAATAAAGGATTTTGGACTGGAAACAGACCACCTGCCTTGCTTGGATTACTTTCGAATACTTAATAATTCTGTACAATTATACATTTTTTTAATTTTTTTTTACTTAAGACAAGTTTAAGTTTGCTACTTCTACTACTGTTGTCTGATCTGATTACTATACAGTGATTAACTAGAGATATATGGACTGAAAATCTTCCACACAGAGAAGTTTCTTACACTGTTTTGTTTTTGGACCCACTATACTTGTTTAGTGTGTTGTTTTGAGACTTTGGGGATACCATGGAGATTACTTGTTTTTTTTTAATCTAGACAAAAAAGATGAAGAAGAAAACAAAAGTGAGCACTGTATATGAAGAGAAGGAGTGGTTCCAATAAAAGATAAAAAGGAAGTAGGGAAGCAAAATCAGGGTAAAAATAACCATAAGAATAAAGAGAAAAATGAAACAGAAGAAAATATAAAAGAAAGTTCTTTAATAAGTGATGAGGAAGATATAAATTGGAAGACAATGAAAGGAAAAAAGAATTCTATTAGCAAAAAAGTAAGAGACAGAAAAAGAAAGTTTAAAGGGATAAATGGAAAATGGAAAAAGAACAGAAACAGATAATGCAAATGAAATAAATACTTTAGATTTACATAATTTCGGTTAAGCTATAACATACATAAATGACAACTTTGGAGTGCTTTCAGTAAATGTAAGAATAGGCATCCTAAATTCATGTAGCAAATATGATGTTGAATTAATAATATTGGAAGATGAAAGATTTTTAGCATGATACAATATGGAACCTAGGAAAGTAACTGTGTTCAGGCACAGCTGTACTTTGTAGAAAATCAGTGAAAATACTGAACATAACTTTGGTAATTATGGGAAGGTTAACTCTTGTAGATTTCAGATGGCATAATCAGGTCTACAGAATTGTAGCACTGTATGCCTGTGTTACATGTAAAGAAAGGGTAAATTTACTTCATAAAACTTTGGATTATGTAGTAATTCATATGAATATAATATTAACTGGAGACTTTAATCGTGATTGCAAAAAAAAAGAAGAGAGGAAATGGTGTTAAGAATTTTTTGTGAAGTTATAAAAGTGGCAATTTAAAGATTTAGAATAACAATTTGTGGACATACAGTCGAGGCATATATAAGACAGAAACAGATTTTTTTAATTATATCACAAGGTTTAAATATAGCTAACAGAAAGAATACTGTAACAGACTTTTCAGATACAAGAAAATAAAGAGTACATCAGCTTGGGAAAAGGAATAAACAGAATAAATGACAAATTATGGGATGAAAATGGGAAAAAAACAAGTATGTGTTTTTGGAAAGATCGCATTTCCATTAGAGTGTGTTATAAAAGTGGTCTGAGTGGTAGCTAACGTTGAAAGAAAATATGATGCTTTTTAGCATGGCAGTCAAATGTAAGAAAAGCAGAAAAAATAAATTATAAACAATGTGTATGGATGTTTTAAAGGATTTGGAAAGGAACAACAGAGACTATTATGTGATAGAACAGAATTTATGAAAATAATCAACAGAAAATTAAATTATTATTTAAGCAAAAATATTATTTAAAGGACAAAAAAGAAATGTTATCAGCTTACCTGAGAAGTACAGTTAAAGAAAATACTGCTACACTAAGAGAAATGAAAGATGATAGAGGACAGGTAAGATGATCTCAGGAACAAATTATGAATATTGTAATAAATTACATAAATAAAATCTTTCAAGAGAGAAAGCAAGTACAGAAAATGAATGGCATGTTAAACATTTGACAGATCAAGAAAATAAAGAATTGGAAAATGAGATTTCCTTATATGAATTAGACTAGTTAATTTATAGTTAGTTTCAGGATCAGATGGAATAGGAAACCAATTTTATAAGGATTTTACAGACTGGCGGAAAAATATTTCTTAAAAGTTATGAATTATTGGTTAAATGAAGGTCATGTGAATAAATATTTATGCAGTGCTATATTTAAACTTGTATGGGAAAAGAAAGATAAAAATAAAATTGAAAAACGGAGACCTATAGTATTGACCAATACAGATTATATGATTTTTAAAAAAATAATTCAGAAGAGAATGAAAAGTAAAAGGATAAGTATCATGGAAGTTTGCATACATAGTTTAAAGGTAAAGGGATGTCAGGAATTATTATTCATAGCAAATGACAGGAGATTTAAACAAAGCTTTTGATACAGTACAATATAAACTTTTGTAGACAATTATGTAAGAGTATAAAATTAGAAAGAAAATTAAAAATGTAAGTTGTTCTGCATATAATAAAAAAAGTAAGAATTGTAGTGAACAGATTGTTAAGCAAAGAAATAGATTTAAATAATGCCATAAGTCAGGGATGTCCTACTAGTAGTATATTATTTGCATTATTTATAAATGTATTAGTCATAGATGTAAATTTGCACATGTGAGATGCTACTTATATTACTATATATATATATATATATATATATATATATATATATATATATATAAATGTTTAAATATAGTAGGCATGGTTTTAAATGAAGAAAAATTAATGGGCTGGGTAATATAGTAAAGGCAGGAAGAGTATTTTTCTTGATGAAATAAATCTCTGTGTTAGGAATACGATTTGGCGGTAAAAATGTAAGTGAGGAACAATGGAATAAGATACTAGATGAAATAAAGGAGCTCTGTTGTTTTTGGAAAACATACAAACTATTGTTTAATAAAAAGGTTTATTTGATTAATTCAGTTTTACTGGGAACGATTACATATTTACCTAGTGTCTATATGCTACCAATAATCTATGAAAAAAAAATACTACAAGTATTTGTTTTCTTTAATATTGGATTCAAGATCCATTGAAGAGAAGACTCTTATATATGGACAAGGAAGATGGAGGTTTAGGATTAATAAACTCAATTGTTTATGGCACTTCTTTGAATTTATATAAAGTTTTGTTTTGGATAAATGACAAAAATGAAAAGTTAGTAGTACATTTACTAAAGTACGAATATAAGTGGCATTAGGATATATTAAAAGTTCAAACTAGGAAAAGCATTTTTAAATCAAGTAATGAGATGGTATCAAGAAAAAAAAATTATGTAAAATAAAAATTGATGAAGTACAAAATGACAAGAAAGTGTGACATAAAAATATCATATTATTATTATTATCCTAATCCTTCAACTGAGCTAGTGAATTAAAAAGTTAAAGCTATAATGGTATGAAAAGTATTGTATAATAAGCAAGTATAACATCAATATTTTTTATGGAGATTAATGATTAATAAATTACTAGTAAAGGGAAATATGCCATATAAAAATCAGTGAAAGAGTTTGCTTATATTGTGGTAAAGAAGAAATTGCAGAACATGTTTTCTTACAATGTATAAAGCAAAATTGTGGGAAAATTGTGCAAAGAAAAATTATTTGAAAATATAAAGGAGATAAATTAAATAAATATGGATATGATTATGTATAGACACTATAGCCTTAAAAATAAGGAATATGTTAGTAAAACAGATGAAAGATTATTTGTCTTGTGTGGCCCATTTGGAATGAAAGGGTAAATGAAATCATGTTTCATGTTAAATGGAGACTAGCAGTAATTTTAAGAAAAATAAATGGCAGTTGTGGAAAAAAAGAGTGAAGTTCAAATAAGATAATGACGGTTTAACATAATAATGAAAAGCAAGATATCTATGATTGTATAACAACAACAGAAAGATATGGAAATTTGTACACTGTATAAATTTGAAATATATAAATATGTCAATTTGTAAATAGTATTGATTTTCAGCTAGAGCGTCTAATGTGTGGAGGCATGCATGAACGGGCGTGCCTTCGTTGAAGGTTGTGCGTCAGGGCTGGTAACTCGGCACGTAAAAATCCACTACTAAACATTAGCAGACCGGAGTTCCGCTGTGGCGACCCCTAACCGGGATAAGCCGAAAGACACAACATTGTGCATAATGCTTTTTTTTAATAAAGAACCCATTCTCTTTACAATAGGGGACATGGGATCATTTATACCCACCTGAGCTATCACCAACTCAAGCAGATGGAATATCAGACTAACATCTCATCAGAAGGACGGCACATTCAGAAGAGCAGCACCCCCCAATGCTGCATTTCAGTGTCAGCAATCCAATCATCTGGAATGGGAATAGAACCTACAGCCTTCTGGTTATCTAGCACCAAAGTCAAGTGTGCTACCTGTTGAGCCACTGATGGTTTAAAGTCTCATCCAAAGGCCTTTAATAGGGGCCTTAGTGTGAAGAGCAGTCTTGCTGGGGAAGCTGCATGGTAATGCAGTAGTCTGAGGGAATGGTTAGTGCTATTTTTTCGGGTCTATATTAGAACACCGAACATTCAAAATGTCGAGTGTTCTAATATCGACCTGCTGAAAATATCAAAGAAACAGAAAACCAAATTTTTTCCTAGGAAAAGAATTCAGTTGTCTGTTTCTGTTGCTTCGGTATTTTTATTGCTGTGGTGGAATGTTATAGGTTGGGTTCAGGTAAGTGTGCGATTGTGTGGACGTGAGGGTTAGGCAGGTTAGGTGAGTTAGGGTTAGGGCGCAGGTCAGGTAAGTGTGCGATTGTGTGGATGTGAGGGTTAGGGTGGGGTAGGTGAGTTAGGGTTAGGGCGCAGGTGAGGTGACTGTGTGATAGTGACAGACTTTAGGGTTAGGGTTAGGGTTTGGGTTAAGGTAAGTGGATAGTTAGTGGTGTATGTATAGTTTAGTGTAGGGTTAAGTGTAAGAGTTTAGGTGTACGTGTGTGGATTGCTGTTTGTTTGGTGTGCTTGTGTTGTGTGTATGTGTTTTGGAACAGCAATTTTTTTCCCTAGGAAAAAATTTGCTGTTCTGTATGTTCGATGTTTTAAATTTTCGATTCATAGGGTTCGATATTAGAACACTTGAAATTTTGAAAGTTCGGTGTTCTAATATAGACCCTATTTGCTCTAGTAGGAAAAGTGAACGCGAACTTGTGACAGGTTTCACGCATTCACTTCTATGGGAGTACTTGTATTGCAAGTAAATACAGTGGATACTTGGAAGGGGTATTTCAGTATTTATGGGCATGACTGAGGCTGAATGAGTGTGTGTGTGCGTGTGTGCATGTGTGCGTGTGTGTGTGTGTGTGTGTGTGTGTGTGTGTGTGTGTGTGTGTGTGTGTGTGTGTGTGTGTGGGTGTATGTACATATCGGGTGTGCCTTTGCCAATGTGACACTTAGGATGATAGGAAGAACCCTAGCATCATCCTGCTTGAAAGTGCAGTATTGGAGTCACACATGATAATGAGCCATCAGTGAGGTAGTTTTCAGTTCAGACTTCCCATATTTTTGAATCAGATTTCCTCCCTGTCACACTAACTGGTCAACTCACATTTGGCAATTAATGTGGATTGAGATGAATTCTCTGAATCTTGCCGGACCAATTAAAAGGAATATCTAAAATACAGCTGCAGAAGGCGTCTGTGTCTATATAAATATATGCAAGTACTGTACTTATATAGGTGGGTGTGTGTGTGTGTGTGTGTGTGTGTGTGTGTGTGTGTGTGTGTGTGTGTGTCTATTTATGTGTGCGCATTTGTGCCTGTGTATAAATATATGCATGCATGTGTGTGTCTATATAAATATATGCATGCATGCATGCATATTTGTGTTTATATACAACTCTGTGTGTGTCTATCTCTCTCTGTCTGTGTACGGGCACACATGCACTTACATTCGTATATGACTAAGTGGGGTGGAAGGTTGACATAATGGCTAAGGTGTTTACCTTACAGACACAAGGTGCAGGGTTTGATTCTCACATGGGGTAATTGGCTAGGCTTAAAATGGCCCACAAGGGCAGTCAGCCTAGTACTAATCTATGAACCTATGAACCTATAAAGGATATACAAACTACTATAATATAACACATAAATAGAAATGAATAGATATAAAGGTCTCCTAGAAGAAACTTTAGAATGAAAAGCAGCAGCTGAATCTGAAAATGCATGGGACAAATGCAGAATATGCAAACAGAAACATGCATACGCTCAAAGTGTAGGTGTGTAAACATACATAGCTGAAGAGTAAGTACCCTTAGGCACTGCATACATGCATCCGCTCGAAGTGTAGATGCGTAAACATAACCCGCTAAAGAGTAAGTACGCTTTAGGCACTGCATACATGCATCCGCTCAAAGTGTAGGTGTGTAAACATACTTAGCTGAATAGTAAGTACCCTTAGGCACTACATACATGCATCCTCTCAAAGTGTAGGTGTGTAAACATACCTAACAGAAGAGTAAGTACTCTTAGGCACTGCATACGTACATCCGCTCAAAGTGTAGGTGTGTTAAATATACTTAGCTGAAGAGTAAGTACCCTTGGGCACTGCATACATGCATCCGCTCAAAGTGTAGATGTGTAAACATAACCCGCTGAAGAGTAAGTATGCTTAGGCACTGCATACAACTTGTTTATGATGTAACATGCTATAATTCAGTAGCTGGAACATTTTTATTCAATAATAAGTTATATACATTCAACCTGGGCCACACAAAACTACTGTCTGAATTTCAGAAACATCAGGCAGCAAGTCTGGATGGAGGGAAAGAAATAAAGAAAGATACAAATGGGTCATTAGGTGGCAAAGGAAGCCTTGGGCTAGGAAATATGGAATCATGTATTATAATTACTCTATAATGACTGCAAAATGGACATCAAAACAACTGTGTTGATTAAGAAAGGACAATTTGATATACTATATGAGAAAAAAATATGCAAGGTAAAGTAAAAGTCTAGACAAGTTTTTCTCAAACAATTAAAGGATTTTGGCCAAAAGGAAGAGCATTGTAGGATAATACTACAACAAATGAGTCTGAATTGTTTTCTGCATACAATATCCGTTTACAAATAGGCATATTTCTGATTTAGACTCTAGTCTTCAAAATGATACACCAAGCAAGCCATAAGCATTAACTTTGTATATAAGGAATATACAAACATTTTCCTTAACATATTTGGCAAATACATTAAAATGAAATATTTATTTAATAAGATGTGCATTTATTTAAGGAAATTATTTAAAATGTATACCTTTTTGATGCAAGACAGAATATATGGGATTTGATTAAAGCATTTACACATTTTCAAATGTAATTTAAGAAAACAAGCTGGATATATTAATGATGATCAATAAGAAATTAGAATTTGTAAACAGCATTCCTGAACAGAAATAATTCTGATAGATACAAAAAAACAACTTTTACATTCTAGAAAAAAAATGGAAGCAGCTCTTGAATATGGATTACAAGTCACAAAAAGCTTGATTGTGTTATTTATGTGGATGCTTTAAATGATGCTGTAAAAGAATTATCAACATATGCAAAGACAGTACTACTGCCTAGGACATATGGCTTATTGTGCAGTTTGCTGATACCAGAAAAACACATACCCATATAATTTCAAGGCATTCTGTATGTTTTGTAAATATTATCAAAATGAGATTTAACCTTAGATAAGTCACTAAAAGTCACAACGGCAAAAAAACATTAAGTGGTATTATGAAATTGTAATCAGATTTGGATGAAAGTAATACAAAGTAGGTAATGATTAAACCAGTCACCAGTGTCCATGTTTTGAACTTGGCTAAGTTTCACAATCCATTGATGATTATTAATTCAAAGAAATGTCTAGTAATTGCTGTACCAATTGAAAGAACTGTATAAATGGCAAGATGAGATATGTAAAATAAAATACATTTATCAACTGGCGTGCAAAAGGCAGGCAGCTCTGACAGTATGCTTGTATTAGAAACTGTAACTGGTTAGGAGCATAAGGTGCAAATATTCAGTATTTATAAGTATATGTTAGAAACCTGGGCGGAAACCCTCAGATATGCTCAGAGTTGGTTCAAAACAACAAACAATACACTAAACCCACAGATATTGCCAACATTCTGGCTGACAGGTTCAGTGCAAATTTCTCCCCTCCTTCACCCCCAAAAGAAGAAATACTTATCCCAGCTGAATGTAATCTCCCTGTCATCTCAGATGTCCAAGTGAGAACCGCCCTAAACAAAGCAAAAAACACAGCATCAATGGGACCTGACGGTATCCTGGGTTGCGTGTTACGTGAACTCCAAGAGGAGCTAAACCCACACATAAAAATGCTATTTAATCTTACCCTTACTTTGGGATATGTACCTGAACACTGGCGTACAGCAACAGTGGTCCCACTCCACAAGGGGGTGCCTCTACAGACCCTGGAAACTACCGCCCCATAAGCTTAACTAGCCTGGTCTGCAAAGCTATGGAAAGAATCATTATGGAACTCATAAACAGAGACATAGGGGACCTACAGACACTTGACCCCACCCAGTTCGGCTTTGTAAAGGGCAGATCCTGCCTTTTAAACCTGGTTGACTTTTTCAAAACAGTCACTAGAGCCATTGATGAGGACAAAGCAGTCCATACAGCATACCTGGACTTGGCTAAGGCCTTCGACACAATACCCCACTCAGGCATCATAGATAAGCTCAACAGCTTAAAAGTAAACCCTTATGTCACTAGATGGGTTGCAAATGGCTAAAGGACAGAACCCATAAAGTTAAAATCGCTGGAGCAATGTCAGACTCAAAGCCAGTCACAAGTGGTGTCCCACAGGGATCTGTCCTGGGACCCCTCTTGTTCGGCATTTATTTCTCAGATGTTAAAGCAAACATGGGAGGGCTGTGGCTGACAAAGTTCGCAGATGACTGCAAACTAGGCGCCATAGTCGATACACCAGCAGACACACACATCCTACAAAAGGCCTCACTGAAACGGACAACTGGTGCCGGAGTCACGGCCTTAAACTAAATGCCAAAATGTATAGTCATCCCCTTTGGGAAAAACAAAGTACCCACAAATTATCACATAGACAGCAACCCACTGAGTACGGAAAAAGTAATCAGAGACCTAGGGACCCAAGTCGACAGTGACCTCTCATTTGACACCCACGTTGCCAAAGTGGTTAGAAAAACATTCTACCTTGCACACCTCATCATGAAGGGATTCACATCCAGATCCAAGGATGTCATTGTACCCCTATATTCCTCCCTCATCAGACCCATGATTGAGTACAATTCCCCATTTGGTATGTACCTCACCCGGCATTTGCAACAGCTGGAGAGACCACAAAAGTACCTCACCAAGAGGATCAAGGGTCTCCAATATATGTCTTATTCTGCCAGACTAAAGAAACTTCAGCTCTATTCAGTAGCATACCGCCTGCTCAGAGGTGATCTCTGCCTGACGTACAAGGCCATGTCCAATCAGGATCTGATGTACATGCTCCACCTCAAAAAATCCAAATCCATCAGGACCATGAGAGCTAAAGACTTAAACCTCGACACAAGTATGAATAGGACATGCTGGAGGGATAGATTTATAACCCAGAGGCTTCCCATGCTTTGGAACAAAATCCCAGTTCGTATTAGGCAGAGCCCCTCACTGACTCTTCAAGAGAAATCTTGATGAGTGGATGGGAGATCGTAAGTTTACCCCAGGGGTCACATCTGTGTCACTGCTAGACAGGGGCACAGTAAACTAATTCTATTATATAAGGGGACCTTCATTGTGTCACTACTAGACAGAGGCACAATATTCTAAATTTATTCTGTACATTTTTTTGTACCATTTCATGGGGTGGCAAAAGCCACATCACTATGGCTAGGCTTACAAATGCCCCAGGGCAGATAGCCTAGTACTATACTATGAAACTATGAAACTATGTATAAGTTAACAAATAACCACAGGCAGATATACTTACTCCACAGATATCAGAAGCAAAACTGAAGACAAAACTGGATATGGGTGAGTAGAAGCTATAGTATTGATGACTGACTGTAGAAACCTATAAATATAACTTTAGAATAAAGAACATTTCTAAAGATAAATTAACAACCAGATATATTACCAATGTCTAAATGATTCAAGACAGCACAGAACCAAAAATGGCAAGCAATGAATCTGGTAGCAGTTATAAGCTTGGGTTTTATTCAAGACCTATTCAAACGCACAAAATAGTCATTGAAAGCATGCCAAAAAAACACAGTTTCCCAAAGGAACTCAACATAATACTATTAGCCGATGCAATATAATGAAAAAATACTGCAAATTACTCTGACTGCTGCAGATTAAACAATTCCTTTCATGAAAAGGCTATTCCTAACAATCTGAGAATACAAACAAATCTGATGCTGACAGCAATGCACCCTAATGCATAAAATAGGGTGAAATCAAAGTCACAGCAAAGACAGAAGAATCTCCAGAAAGCAAAAAAAAAAACGTTTCAGTGGTTCCCTAATAAAGTTTCTTAAGGTAAAATTATATAAGAATGCAAATATTAGTATGGGCCTTCATGTAAAATTATGTAAGACCAAATAAAAGCCCTTCTTGATGAATGGAGTAACAGGAAAGCCAGACTTTTTGTCTTGTAAAAATTATCTTTCATTCACATTAATTTCAAAATGACGCATAGCTGTACTGTTTCAAGGTATACAATACAAACTGTATTTACTGATATGAAAATAAACAGTAATATTCATACATAGATTTCTATCAGCTGATCGAGTTTTCAGAAACTCGAAATTCATATGGTCGAGAACATATGATCAAGTTTCTGAAAACTCAAACATAAAAAAAAAAAAAAAAGATTAAAATCTACTCTTTTTTTTACGTTTTTGCAGGGGGACAAGCCCCCCTGCACCCCCACACCCTGCAAATTATATATACCATCTCCAAGATTGCACTATATTTCAGCAATCTCCATTCAAACCCTTTGAGTTTTTAAAAAACTTGATCATATGGTCCCTATCACATGAATTTTGAGTTTCTGAAAACTCCATCATCTGATAGGGATCGTCACACACTACTGGATGGGTTTAGAACCCAAATAATGTTTTTTTCCAATGAATTGTTTGCATTACTGAGTACTGTTGCAAATGTATAACATGCTATTTCAACTATCAGCTTGTAATGTTACCAACGACAAAAACAATTTTGATTTTAGCAAAAAGCAAAGTGTAATCCAGCCCAAGTCTACCATGACCAGAGATGGACAGATGACCAACCTATGTTCACAAAAGAATGACTGCATAGTGGGAAAGATGACCATACATCGATCACAAAAAGAGGGTTGAGAAAGTCACCCACTAAAGATGGGACAATGTCAGCACTATGCACTATACAGGGACTGATGGCCCTGACCATGGTCATAATCATAGCTACAGTTATGATTAGGATGACCATGCAGAGGCTAGTAAATGGGCAATGACCATGATGAATGACAACCAGGAAGCCTTCTCACAAAGAATAAGAAAATCATAGAAAAATTCAGCAACAGTAGGCAGTAAATGAATTTGAGAATGCGTAACACAGATATAGTATTTGTAGATGGCACAGTGTGTGTCTACATGCATCAGGCTGAGGAGTACCTTTCTGCATAGTATAAAACTCTTCTCTGTGATGTCTCTTTATGCAAAAATATGCTGCACATACTCAGTCTACGCAGTACACAAGATAGGAAGTATGACCGTCTGTTTACGGATAATGGCTACAACTCTACAGAGACAAGACCTGTGGTAGCCCTCAATACATAAGACAGAGTTCCAATTAAGGTATTCACCAATACACTTGTTCTTAACTAGACTGCTCCTAATGTGCGCACATTTTGTGAGTCTTGATTGTATATCAACACTGATACAAAGGTAATCTCAAAAGGCACTGAGCAACTACGTTTGAACATTAAATCAGAAAGTTCATTACAGTTATAATGTAAAGCCACCATAAAGATAAAATAATGCAGTGTCACCCAACTACAATACAATATATATATATATATATATATATATATATATATATATATATATATATATATATATGTATATTTATATATTTGTTACAGTTAGTGTGTTAGTGTGTGTATGTGTGTGATTGTGTGCATGTATGTGTGTGTGTGTGTGTGTGTGTGTGTGTGTGTGTGTGTGTGTGTGTGTGTGTGTGTGTGTGTGTGTGTTATGTGTGTGTGTGTGTGTGTGTGATTGAGTGTGTGTGTGTGTGTGTGTGTGTGTGTGTGTGTGTGTGTGTGTGTGTGTGTGTGTGTGTGTGTAAATAATTTACACTTTTGCACAGTATCAGGCTTCAAAGACACTGCTAGAAAAGAATGACATTATGTGCAACTTTCATATCTAAACTGTGTAGCAAAAGGCAAAATGTCATGGGTCTATGGCTTCAGCTCATCATCTGAACCTCTGAAGTAGTACGATAACCGAAAGAAATCAGGTGCAGAGTGTAGCAATATTAATGTAAAAATACCTCTACGAACTGTGACCTTTTCTAATTCAATCATATTGGAAAGAACTGCTTTTCCCACATGGAAGTATCTGCCTGCTGGTTATACAAGCATCATATTTCAAAGGAATACAGTGAATTTAATGTGGATTAGAAAACAAAAGGAAAAAAACAATAATTTTAAACTTAAAATTTAAAGGTCAAAATATCCTACCACAACACTATAAAGTATTTATAGTCAAAAAGGGTATAAAGCTTTCTCTTACTGCATTTGAATGTGTTGTCACTTTGTTCAATTTCATCAGTGTACAAAAACTGTTCTTAACAGATCATTTGTTTCTTTTTTCATACATTTCTCCATCCAAGTGGTAACAGCTGTTTATCCTAAACTTGCCTCATTTCCTCACATCTTCTCATTACCGTCTTTTTGAAATCTACTACGGACAAACTCACAGCTGACTAGCTTTCCCCAAAGCCCCAACCCCGTTCCATTGCGTTAGGAAAAAAGAGACAGTCACACCCTGGCACCTGGTGATATTGGGAAGAGTTAGCTATGAGGATGTACAGGTTGTAATAAACCTGGTTAGTTAGCTAGTAATCTGGACACTGAAGGAGAAAATTAGGGGAGGTGGAGGTGAGTATTCAGTGCTGGCACACGTATCCAGGGGTGAGAGAGACATCCTGGCTTACTGCACAAGTGACTTCTAACACATTCTGTGAGAATGGACTGTGGCGGGACTAGATCAAGCCACATACATCTCACGTAACAATGCCTTGTGCTGCAGTCAAGAAAGCAAATGTCTGGAAGCAACAAAAAGCAAACAGGTCCAGCACAGCAGCCCTGGTTTTGGTGAAACATCTGTCAAGATAGCCAATGAACAATGTGACATGGACTAAAATAAAAGCAACACAACATACGGTGGAGTTAATGGTCAACAGCAGGGTGATGAAAAAGAACTGAAAAAAAAGTCTGATCATGCTAGTAGAACCATTTCAGCTTGCAAAGTGTGTGCATATTGTATAGAATCGTAGGCACTTCATTTGGAGCCAGCTCTATATTAAGACAGTGTATAATCTGCCAATGAGAAAAGCAGGCACCAGGGTATCTCTCTGCTCCTCTCAGCCTACACTCAACAATAAATGTTCACTTGCTTATGGAGTGACCAGTATCACCACGCTGCTGTTTTAGGCTGACCAGACTGCACACTAACTTCAAGAATACAGTATCTAAAGGTCTGCATGGTGTGTTATCAAATTCTGCACGATTCCTTTATGTTCTGTATACACTGGTGTAACATCACCCTTTCTGATTTACTGTGTGTTAAACTCATTTCTTCTGTTCATTGATCTTGCATGTCTTGAAGGGCAGAACTGATCGAAACCCTCATCCCTACAAGCTTAGCTCACTGCTTCCCATGGGGGTATGCCTATCCATCTATCATTCTTTTCACAAGTTTCACTCTGATTAATCCCTACATCACTCGATGGGTTACCAACTGGCTTACTGACAGAACCCAGACTGTAAAAGTAGCTGACTCCAAGTCCCAGCTCCAGACAAGTGACAAGTGGAGAACCTCAGGGTTCAGTCCTGGGACCGCTCTTGTTTGGCATCTACTTCTCTGGAGTACAGGCTAACACTAAGGGACTCTGGATAACAAAGTTCGCAGATGACTGCAAACTGGGAGCCATTAATGAATCCCCAAATGTGGATATTCTACAAAAGGGCCTTACAGAAACAGATGCTTGGTGCCAGAGCCATGGGCTCAAGCTCAATTCCAAGAAATGTATAGTTATCCCCTTTGGGAAAAAACATGCACCCGTGAATTACCACATAGGTAGCAGTACACTAAACACTAAAAGTGTGATAAGAGACTTAGGGACACAGGTGGACAGTGGTCTCGCCTTCAATAACCACATCACCACAACAGTCAGGAAATCCTACTATGTGGCACACCTCATCACTAAGGGCTTTTCATCCAGAAAAAAGGAGGCCATTGTCCCACTGTACTCATCCCTCATTAGACCCATTATAGAATACAATGCCCCATTTGGTATGTACCTCTCAAGACATCTGCAACAACTGGAAAGGATGCAGAAATACCTCACTAAAAGAATCACAGGCCTAAAGCAAATGCCCTATGCTGACCACCTTAAAAAACTCCAGCTATACTCTGTCGCATATCGTCTACTCAGAGGTGATCTCTGCTTAACATACAAGGCCATGTCAAACCCAGAGCTGTTGGACATGCTACACTTAAAGAAATCCCAAACCCTCAGAGCCACATGCTCCAGGAAGCTAAACCTTGTCATCACAATAAACAAAACACGCTGGAGGGATAGGTTCCTGACCCAGAGACTCCCCAGACTCTGGAACAGACTGGCCATACATGTCGGACTCCCCAAACTCTGGAACAGACTGGCCATACATGTCGGGCACAGTGCCTCCTTGGCCCTCTTCAAAAAGAATCTTGACAAGTGGATGGGAGAAAGGATATTTACCCCAGGGATCACATCAGTCGCCCTGCTAGACAGGGGTCCAGGAAAGTAAATAGTGTGGAGCAATAACTAGGGAATTGTTATGGCTAGGCTTGTATAGGCCCTAGGGCCGATAGCCTAGTACCAACTTATGAACCTATGACCACCAACATGGACAATGACAGGGTCATATTTGTACTTATTGTGGAGTGACCTGAGTGTGTGCGTTATGTGGCAGATCCTGGCACCTGACAGGCAGCTGACAGTAACTTTTTCCTTGTTTAGCCTGGTGAGTGGAACTTCAGTGTGCCTGACTATAGAGTCACCTATGACTAGAGTGTTGGGTACGTTATGTCTTATGGGCTGTAGTTGAGTGGCACACTGAGTATGTGGACTATGTGTTATTTGGGTTGTGTTGGGGGATGGAGGTTGCTTGCATTTCTGCTTTGGAGGTTTCTGTTGTTTGGGCAGATTAGTGCAAAGTGCCTCCGCGAATGTAGGTGTGTGTTTTGTGGTTCTGTGTGTGTGTTTTGGTGGTGTAGGTTTTGAGGGACTATGTGATGAGTGTGGTGCGGTGCAAGTGTTTACCTGCTCCTCTTGACTGTCTAGGCCTGTCTTTGGTAAAGAGAGCTTTGCTTCCAGTTTGGCTATATAAGTGCATCTCTCACAGGACGTAGTGTTGGGTGGTAGGAGGAGAGGGTTGTCTGTGTACATGAGGCAATTGCTGCATTGTCCCAAGATGCCCAGATTCATCAGGTAGACAGGAGAAAACACCGGGAGCTGACCTTTAGACATGCCTGAATAGGTGCTAATTTATTAAGTACTAAAAACTGTTTTTCTCTAGACAAGTGAGGAAAGTTGAGTGCTGTAGTAATTTGTAACTTATTTAGTGCTTACAATGAGTTCTGAACAAGTGCTGAGATCAAAGAAACAGATGAGTGCTAAAACTAAAAAGCTGGCTAGTTACAAGGGAAATTTTGAAAAACAGACTTTATGGTGCCAGGAATAGTTTAACCCCAGTTAAGTGTGTGTGTGTGTGGGGGGGGGGGGGGGGTTAGGAACTCACAAACAGTCCTGGACACAGCAAATCCGTATCTGACCTGCCACAGGAAAGGGGGGAAGCAAGCTTAGAATGTTTTTTCCAGTAAAGTGGAAATGGAGAAAGCTGGAACAGAAGTTAATTAAATGTTAAGAATCTGAGTGGGTTGGCCTTCACAAATGTTCTCTATTAGATTGAGTGAACTAATGACACTAGACTGGGAGAAGTGTCACAGATCAAATATACAGTATGGGCAGGCAACTGCAAAGCCACCAAGTATAAGAACACACAATACTAGGGAGGGTGGGTGGAAAAAACTTACAGTTCCTAGCTGTAGCCACTAAATGAAAGTTTTAAACAGATCAAGGAGCAGACTAGAGAATGCTTTTAACAGACAAAAATGCACAGAAAAGTTCAGATAGAGCAATCACAAACAGAAAATACAACTCTCAGTATGGAAAAGCAGTTTACAGTTAAGTAATGTTAAAACAGTTTAAAATAGTACATAAATGCAGTGAAATAATAAAAAAAAAGCTTTATAACAGTGCAAAAATACAGTAGTTCAACTGTATAGCACAATTATAAGCGTTTCAGAAGTCCATGTTGGTGTGAATGACCTGAGATGTACCTCCCCTTGGCTACATGAAAAGAGACATGGAGGAGCTCTCTGATCTTGTAGCCCTAGCCGGTATGACCCTAGCCCTGAGTAGCATCCTGCCATCACCCAGAATGACACCATAGTACAAGGACAAAATAATTGACTTTAACAATTGGCTAAGCTTCTGGTGACATTCTAAGGGAATCCAGTATCTGTCTGCCCGGGATGACATGATCGTCAGACCACGCTGCTTTGCCAGAGATGGCCTGCACCTGTCACCCTTGGGATTCCAGATACTGGCAAAGGCTCTTGCCACCCCTATAGTGCCTCTTTTAGGCAAGGTTCAAATGACAAATTCACCACCATAACTGGTACAAGCAAGCAAAATCTGAGGGTAATGCTACTCAATACTAGAAGTCTAAACCTCAAAATGCACTCACACGAGGCACTCCTTAAAATGGAGAACATTGACATCTGTGCAGTGACAGAGACCTGGTTCAAAGCTCCAGAGAGCACCCCTGCATTACCAGGCTATAATTCATATCACACCTTTCGGCCACCAAACCCAGACTGAAACACTAAAGGTGGAGGCGTGTCCATATTCATTAAGGATATCCACACCTCCAAGCTGGTTTCTCAGCATAATGGATCCGAGATTATCCAAGTTCAACTAACTCTGGGCAAAACTGCAATCCAGATTGTAGCTTATTACAGACCCCCACCATGCCCCAGGATTCCCACTCCTCTTTTCTTGATACACTGGAAAATATTAAGGTACAACCCAACACTCTAATAATGGGTGATTTCAACTACCCTACCATTAACTGGGAAAACTACTCATGTACCAACTCTTTTGCTCACCGTTTTCTGGAAAAAATCAATTCCAATGCTTTGGATCAACTTATCTACACCCGCACCAGAGGCAGCAATATCCTAGACCTGGTCATCACTGACATGGGTGACCGGTGTTCCACACCAGAGGTCAGCTCCTCATTGGTCAGATCCGACCACAAGCTAATCACCCTAGGCATACACATCCCGCTCCCACCCCCCATTAGGAAAACAACTGTAAAAAGTTTCTCCAAAGCCAACTTCATGCTTCTTAAGACAGAAGTGGCAAACTTCATGACACCCATGCAGATGGACAATAGAGGTACGACTGCTGAATCCTACACAAATGCACTTTATAAGCACTTACACGAGTGCATGGATCATGCTATCCCTAACAAAACCAAGATGCTATCCTCGAGAAAAAGGAAGCCAATCTGGTGGTCGTCTGCCATAAACAAACTCTACAACAGAAGAAAGAAACTGTTGCAAAAAAAGAGTAAAATCCCACGATTGGAGGAACTCCCTGGTCAACCTCAGTAAGAAGCTGAGATCCCTCGTAAAATCCTCCAAAGCTAGTTATGAAAACAAAATTGCCACTGATTCTAAAGACAACCACAAAGCATTCTATAGCTATGTAAAAAATCTCAATGGCAACACTCAGATCTGCCCTGAGTTACAGCACAATGACACTAAATATACAGACCCAACTGATATTGCCAACATCCTGCCAGATAGGTTCAGTGCTAACTTTACCCCCCCTCTCACCCCCTAAAGGGCCCATCTTTATACTGGAAGAATGCAAAGGTCCTGTAATCATGGCTGCACAGGTAAAAACTTCACTCTCCAAAGCCAAGAACACAGCATCCATGGGACCTGACAACATCCCAGGCTGCCTTCTACATGAACTACAGAATGAACTGGCACCCCACCTAATTACCATGTTCAATCATAGCCTCACCTCAGGCTTTGTGCCCATTGAATGGCGCACCGCGACAGTTATCCTACTCCACAAAGGGGGGGGGCCACAACAGACCCCGGGAACTACCGCCCCATTAGCCTGACGAGCCTCGTCTGCAAGGCCATGGAATGTATCACTATGGAACTCATAAACAAAGACATTGGAGATCTCCAAACCCTGGACCCCACACAATTTGGGTTTGTAAAAGGCAGATTATGTCTCCTAAACCTGATTGACTTCTTTGAAGTAGTCACTAAAGCCATAGATGAGGGTAAGGTGGTTCACACAGCCAGTCTAGATCTCGCCAAGGCATTCGACACCATCCTCCACTCTGGAATTATAGATAAACTCACTAAACTAGGTATAAATCCCTATGTCACAAGATGGGTTGCCAACTGGCTCACTGACAGAACCCACACTGTGAAAGCAGCAGACTCCAAATCAGACCTCAGACCAGTGGCAAGTGGAGTACCGCAAGGTTCAGTCCTGGGTCCTCTCCTGTTTGGTATCTGCTTCTCTGAAGTACAGGCTAACACAGAAGGTCGTTGGCTAACTAAATTCACAGATGACTGCAAACTAGGAGCCATAATTGAAACTCCTAATAATGTGGACATCCTACAAAAGGGCCTCACTGAGACAGATGCCTGGTTTCAAAGACATGGTCTCAAGCTAAATGCCAAAAAGTGCATTATCATCCCCTTTGGTAAAAATTCTGTACACGTGAACTACCAAATAGGCAGTAGTCTACTTAACACCGAAAGTGTGATAAGAGACCTTGGGACACAGGTGGACAGTAGTCTCTCCTTTGATAATTACATAACCAAAGTGGTCAGGAAATCCTTCTAAGTGGCACACCTCATCGCAAAAGGTTTCTCATCCAGAAAAAAAGAGGTCATTGTTCCCCTCTACTCATCACTCATTAGACCCATTATAGAGTACAACGCCCCTTTTGGTATGTACCTCACAAGACATCTACAACAACTGGAAAGGCCGCAAAAATACCTTACAAAGAGGATTACTGGCCTCAAACAGATGCCTTACGCAGACCGTCTCAAAAAACTCCAGCTTTACTCCGTCGCATATCGCCTACTCAGAGGCGATCTCTGCCTAACATACAAAGCTATGTCAAACCCAGAGCTGTTGGACATGCTCCACTTAAAGAAATCCCAATCCCTCCGAGCTACACGATCTAGGGACCTAAACCTTGTCACCACAATAAACAGAACATGCTGGAGGGATAGATTCTTTCCAGAGACTTCCCATACTCTGGAACAGACTACCTATCTATGTCAAACAGAGCTCCTCATTAGCACTCTTCAAGAAAAATCTTGATGATTGGATGGGTAATAGGAAATTCACCCCGGGGATCACTTCTGTGGTTCTGCTTGACAGGGGCACCGGAATTTTCTTGGGTGGCAAAAGCCAGGGTACATTTTTGGCTAGGCTTGTATAGGCCCTAGGGCCAATAGCCTAGTACCTACCTATGAACCTATGACAGCCAAGGTAAGACAGTCCCTTCTCCTACTCTAGCAAAGTTATCACTCAAACACAAAAATGAACAGGCTGCTAGACCCAATCAGCATTTCAGTTTGATCAAGCCCCTTCAAAATCCAACTATGCTGCATGATATCTGATTATATGTTGCAGGATTCACGGATGCCTGCTGGTTATGATCTTGCACTCTTTCAGTTTTATATGGGTTACAGCCTCCAATGTGGAACCAGGCTATTCAATGCATTCACAATTCTTTCTCTACAGAAATGCTTAATCATATCAACCTTTCAAATACTATCTATCGTTATTTTAGTCATCAGTCTATGCTATTCATGTCCACTCTTACAATTTTACATTTAATGGCACCAGTTACACATCTGAGGCACCTGAAAATTCCTGTCATATAATTTCTGACCATGCTCCCTGCCAGTATATAAACTTATAAAATGTCTGCTTCTCTGATCACAACAGCCTCTATCCCAATCTACATTCCTAAGGATATGAGGCCTCCAACAAACTTACAGGCGACATTCTCATAAAGAGAGATGAAAAAATTCTAAGATAAGTTATATTATCTGGCAATGACAATTATAGTGACAGTCAGTGCATACTTATCCAGAAATACGTAAGGTTTTAAGTCATCACAGCCAAAGAAGTTTACAATCATCGCAATGCTACAAGAGATTCTCTCCATTCAAAAGTTATTGTAGTCAGTCCTTTCTGCAGAAATACAAATGCTCCTCAATACCCACCTCTCAAAGTCTCAGGGTTTTCTCCCCAGCTTTTATGGTCAACTGTCCCTGAACTCCTCAACTGTTCCTTTTTCAGAACTCCAGACATGACCCTTCACCAGATGGACCCCAAATCCTCAGGAAACTGATCTCATCAGTACTCATTCTTAAACCCAGGGAGCAAGGGATTTAATGGAGGGCTGTGAGCAAGGAGTCTGAGGGTCACCATATTCATAACAGCTGATCAATTCCTTTGGCTGGGGAGGCAGATAGTGTAATGACATGAGTATGTCATAGACACCCACTGTGTTGAACCTGAGATGTCCTGCATGGCTCCTGGTCTCCACCAGAGGTTGTTGAGGCATTGGGTCTTTCACTCTCTCTCTTCCCAGGATATGAAACCTGCTCATCAGTCTCTTCATCCTGTGACACCCCTCACCACCACCCCAGCCAGCTCTAATGGCAGCTGAAGTCTATTAATTTATTCTGGTAAAATGAAGAGCAAAAACATGTGCATAATTCTAAAAGAGAACCAGTCACAAGCCAGGACCTTTGGCATATAAACAGTTATATGGTACTCTGATTCTTAATCAACAAATTTATACTTGTAAAGGAAAAACTTTATCTGTTTTGCAGCTGCTATGCTACAATGATACTTTATGAACACATTTAGTTTTAAGATATTGCAGCTAAAAGCTGTAAATAACAATGCAGTGTGCTGTTTCACAACCAAAATATTCTGTAAGTATGGGCGCCCCAGGCAGGTGCAAGGGGGTGCACTTGCACCCCCCTGGAACGGGCGGGTGGATGGGCGGAGATTAATTTTCTTTTAATAACAAAAAAAAACATTTTTAAGGGAGTTCTTCTTTAAGAATGGTCTCGTAGCTTGCTGGTCCAGTCGCATCATGTCTGTGCATGCAGACGACCTGTTCCTCTTCACCCGCGCTATTTAACATTACAGTTCACGTTGTTTGGTAAGGGAATTGTGTTGAATGCTGCAGTAAGTAAGGGAATTCCTCTCCCACTGTATTTCGCTATTGCTTTTGCTTCTCTTCACGTCAAGTCAGGAAAGGGAATTTAGTTGCACACAACACTATGTACACATAGAGGGTATCCATTCCCCAGACATTTGCTGTGTCATGTCACATTAAATATTAGTGATTCTGTGTTGTGCTGTGCTGCATGCCATAGCTGCTTAGTCATGTATCAAGACCAGCATAGCATCAATATTCTGAGAAAAATGGCTATGGAGTAAATTAATACCAGGTAACATTTAACTTCATGCACACTGTACTGTTGGTGGTGGTGGATAGATGAGTCTGTTTTGATGGTACCATTAAGTTGCCATTGGTTTTGCAAGGAAGCAAGGGAATATGCAACATTTCTGTGGCAGAAGTGACTTGAAAATGTCTTCTTCCAGCTATCACTGATTATGCTACTAATACTCTAGATGTTTCAGTATGTGCCTGTCTAATACACTTGCAGGAGGTTTGTTCTGCCAGCAATGCTGTATATAGAACAACTTTGTCAAAATGCATAGTCTGTTTTATAACTTAACATAGTGAGTAACATACTGTTGATAACTTTGAACTGCAATATGTTATTATTGGCAATGAGATTATTCCTATGTGTCTTACATGTATAAAGATATAAAGAATTAACTTTATAACTTGAAAAATAATTCTGATCATTATATCATTTTAGCATTTCATGATGTGAACCCTAGCTCTAAAAGAATTTTAATTATCATCATGTCACTGATTTAAATATCTCACTTCCTATATTAGGGAAAAAGGACTACAAGACTGTTCTGTAAAGAAAGACCTAGAAAGCACTATATCCATTTTCTCGGCCTGTTCCTCTTTCCTTTCAGCATATATGAGTTATGAGCATGTACATTTTTAATGCACTGTGTTTGTGTGTTTGTAAAAGGGAGGTATGCCTTCATCCTGCTGCTTCCACAAATCTCTAAAGTGGGGAATATCTTTCCCTACTACCATATCATGAGTTGAATTGAGTACTACAGCAAAAAGTTGAACTACCTTACCAAATGCGGTTTGTATTCCTTGCTGAGTAATGAGATATTGTTTCTCATCCCCATGAATGGATGTTACTATAATAGTTTTGATAGTAAGGCTTTTCTTTTACATACACACTTCCCCTTTATCAGCATGACCATACAGCCTGAATCTAGCAGTCCTTGCATCTCTGTGCAACTGTTTAAAGCTTTGCATCTACTTAAGTTTGCTACAGTACAGTAACAGGATGCAGATTCATTTATTCTAGCAAATAATTTATTGTGCTCCTCAGACATGGCATTATTAACAGCAAGCTTTTCTGAGGTTGTAGTTTCATAGGTATAATATATTACTACTACAAGGGGGTAAGTGGATATAATGAACATTACATTTTCTCCTTATATAATCCAATCACTATATTCCCAGCAAAAGTATCATCAGAATTGTGAAGATCATAATTTGTTTATATATATGTGCACATATTCAGTGTAGATGTTTAAATGTTTATGATGTATTACTAAAGAAAGGAGCATGATTAATATTTATGAGACACTTCACCCAAACAGATTAAATAATTAATTAGTAACGACATTTAAAATATAACAATATTATGAAATGGAATTTGTACCTATTAATTGGGTTAATATTTATTTATTCATTCATTCATTCATTCATTCACCTATTTGAGTTTATTTGAGAGATTGTTTGTACTTGTTTAATTAATCACACTATTAGGCTTTAGCTTGTTTAATTTTGTCATCTGCTGGTCTGTTCCCATGGAATTCCTAGCAGTATTTAATGTACATGATTTAAATATAGTTTTACATGTTTGTAAAGGTATAAATCAGTTTTACAAGTTTGTAAGGGCATAAATCAAGGTGCCAGTTAATTTTAAAAAGTTTTAATAAAGGTTATTTATATATATGTTAGTTTGCTTTATTTATTTTACTTCATGTTTATTTCAGAGAAACATTTTGTGTAATTGTCTAATCTCACTATTAGCTTATTTAATTTCTGATTACTTTCTGATTGTTTCCTCTGGAATTCTTAGCAGTATTTATTGTGTTTGATGTAAATATGGTCCGAGAACCTCTTGAAGGTGTGCAGCCAAGTTGCCAAATTATTTTTAAAAATTTTGAATAAAGGTTATATTTTATGAGCTTCATATGAGCAACCAAGATGTTACTAATATTAATAACTATGTGAACCCTTTTTATTTATTTATTTACTCCTGTATTTATTTATATATTTATTTGTGTACCAGGGTAGTGCACAAATCTCAATGTTTGTAAGAGGGAGGTAGGGGTGTGTTTGTGTGTGTAAGAAGTAAGCAGGTCGGTGTGTGTGTTTGTAAGAGGGAGGTAGGTGTGTGTAAGAAGTAGGCAGGTTGGTGTGTGGTGTGCATGTGTAAGTAAGAGGGGGAAGGAGTGTGTGTAAGGGGGGGGGGGTCATACCTCACAATTATCTAGATGTTTGACTCATATTTTAAGTTAGTTTCTCATAAAATTATGTTGTTTTTTTCTGGCAAATCATTCAGGATTGAAATCAGAAAATAATGGCAAACAATTGAGTTTTAGATTTTATATCCTTAGAAAATGTATACTAATGCAAACCTTGTTGTCCTATCCACTTTTTAAGGCTGTAGGGGGATGTATGTGTGTGTTATACCTTTCAACTCTACAGATTTTCACAGAATGTCAAGATTTTTGCCTTATATTTTTGATCTGTTCTTCATAAAAATTCTGTTTTTTTATTTTGACAAATCAGTGGGATGAGCAAAAGATTAAAGTTGCTAAATGACATGTATTTGAGTTTCAGACTTCATGTCCTTTAGAAAATGCATTCTAACACAAATCCTGTTATTCTAGTAACATTCTAAATGTGTCCCTAGTTTTGGGCCTTTGTCCCCAACATTATAACAGGCTTTGTCTAGATTTCTTGTCTTGAAGAGATTGAGGTGTGTGTGTGTGTGTTGTGTGTGTGTTGTGTGTGTGTGTGTGTGTGTGTGTGTGTGTGTGTGTGTGTGTGTGTGTGTGTGTGTGTGTGTGTGTGTGTGTGTGTGTGTGTGTGTGTGTGTGTGTCTCTTTATATATAAGAGGGAGGTAGCATATCCCTCAGTTGTCCAGGTTTTTGCAGAATGTCCAGATTTTTGCCCCATATTCCTCCTAAAAAGCATTGAATTTACTAAATAATAACAGGCATTTGAGTTTAAATTTATACCCTTTAGAAAAATGCTTACTAACACAAATCCTGTTCTAGCAATTTTCTAGGTTCATGAGAGCAATATTTGTAATCTGTCCCTATTTATTTTAGGCTTTGTCCGGATTTCTTGCACTAAGAGGTTGAGGTGTGTGTGTGTGTGTGTGTGTGTGTGTGTGTGTGTGTGTGTGTGTGTGTGTGTGTGTGTGTGTGTGTGTGTGTGTGTGTGTGTGTGTAATGCCCTAGTTAGAGTTAGCAGATGGAATTTATTTTCAAGGAATTGTGAACTTCAAGGGGAGAGAATTTTACTGCTGCTCATGCCAAGTCTGCTTAAAATGTGCAACTGTTTTGTTTAGCAAATGGTACCATGATTGTGGTATAAAATTTTAAAGCAGTGTTAGTAGCATAGCAGGTAGCATACTTGCATCTTGATGTAGAGGGCTGTAGGTTGTAGTCCCACAGCAAGTTGATTTTGTATTTTAAGGGAGTGGGGTGCTGCAGTGGTGCAGTGGTTAACATTGTCACCTCTCAGCAAGAGGTTCTCTGGTTCGATTCTCGGCTGGAGTGCCTTCTGTGTGGAGTTTGCATGTTCTCCCTGTGTTCGCGTGGGTTTCCTCCGGGTACTCCGGTTTCCTCCCACATTCCAAAGACATGCATCTGGAGCATTTCTCCCCGGGCCTCCGCTGAAAACAGGCTCTGTGGAACCTAGTTGGACTTTCCCGGTCAACAAATGATAAATAAAAATAAATAAAAATAAATAAAAATAAATGATGTTCTCTGGATGAGATGCCTAGAATCTATGAATCTGTCCAGCCCTTTTCCTATTGCAATATACCAGCTTACTATTTTTTTAATGTAACAGAGGCAATTTATTCTTTGAGGGCAGCAGGTACTGAACTTGTAGATGAAACAGTGAAATATAAAGTTGCTTTCTAGCAACAACCTCTTCATTAGTTTCAGATATCTTTAATGTGGAGTTATTCAGATGAATTTTACTTTTGCAGAGATTGTGCATATTGACTGATATAGGTGGATTGTAATGGCAGACGTTTGAGTGGCCTTTTATGGTTGAAATGTTCTGAATTGGGCAGTTTGTCATTATTGGTTTGTATGTTTTGTTTCATTGCTTAGTGGAAAAATGTTCAAAACTATAAATTTAAAACACACTCTAACAAGTGGTGCTGTATTATGCAAGGGATATAATTCAATTTATATATTATAATTAATACAATCAGTAAGGTGAATCAAAGAACATTTGCATGGCCCTAAAAAATGTGTGCAAGGGCCTATGATTTGAAAACAGTCCAAAGGTAAACTTAACCTGCCACTGGCCAGATGCATTTTCTTTGAATGTGAGTTTCAATGCTGTTTCAATGAATGTGAGTTTTAAAGGTAGAGAATTTTAATGCTAAGTCTGTTTTCATTGTAAGACTATTGCTTTGTTTAGGTTTAGTAAATGTCTATCAGTGTTTGTGCAATAAATTTTGAAATAAAAATTGTAAATGAAATCCAAATATCTGTAATTATTGTAGACGTAAAGCATAAAACAGTATGTATACTGAGAGATTTGAACAGTGTCTATGACAAATGGGGAGAAATATCCAAGTAATGGGACACTGGAATGGCTGCATGGGCAGGGGGGGGGCTGTGTGGGTGGAGGGGGTAGGGCTGTGTGGGCGGAGGGGGATGGGGCTGTGTGGGCAGGGCTCTGGGTTTGCACCCCCCAGCAAAAAATCCTGCGGGCTCCCTTGTCTGTAAGAGTGAAGTAACTTATTCTAAACATGATTTAAGATTAAAGGTTTTGCCAGCAGTACCATATTTTGTTCAGCTGTCCAAATTGTGAAAGTCAGAGTTCCATATTTGGGTAAATGAAGGCTGATATCTATAATGTAGTGCAATAATGCTGCTAATAACTCCTTTACAGAGTGTGGAAAAGTACAGTTTTGTACCTACCATAAATGTAGATGTTCGAGGATCCGCATTGCTGCAGTCCTAACTATTAGGTAGTCCGCTGTCCAGTCGGCCCGAATACCAAAGTATATGGCTGACGTCGGTCACGGCGCATTAGACTGACGTCAGTACGTCAGGGTACTAATGCGCATGACCGACGTCATATCCTCAGTCTTTTCTTGCCCCAGATGTCAGAAGACCCTAAAAAGACAAGGCCAAAACCAAAACACACCAAACATACCTGCACCAAAAATATATACAATATATACAAAGGTACCAGAATATAATCTCACCTACACAACCACCCCTAAACACAGAGGGAAGGAGGGAGGAATTGGACTGCAGCAATGTGGATCCTCGAACATCTACATTTATGGTAGGTACAAAACTGTACTATGTTCTTCATACCACATTGCTGCAGTCCTAACTATTGGGTAGAATCCCAAAGCAGAGGTAAGGGAGGCTGGCAAAACATAAGGAAGCAGGAGCTGATAACATGCCTTGCAAAATAGCTGTGGCAAAACCAGCCCTAGACTTAGAGTAGAGAGGAAGGTGGTAATGCTTAGAGAAAGTATGCACTGAACTCCAAGTAGCTGCCTCCAAAATATCCTTAGTTGCCACCCCCCTTAGAAATGCTGTTGAAGTGGCAGTAGCCCTAGTGGAATGAGGCCTAATCCCAGCTGGAATCTCCTTGCCATGATGGGAATAACAAAATGCAATGCAAAACCCAATCCACCTAGAAATAGTTTGTTTTGACACAGGCTTGCCCTGCGAACTCAAAGCAAAAGAAACAAACAACTGCTGAGACTGCCTAAAATCCTTAGTCCTGCTTAAATAATAACGCAATTGCCTGTGTACATCTAAAGTTTGCAAAATCTTTTCCCTTTATTTTGGGGATCTGCATAGAAAGTAGGCAAATGAATAGTTTGGTTTAAAGCCACACTAGAAACCACCTTAGGCATAAAGGAAGGATTAGTACGTAATGATACCCTATCCTTATGAAAAATCAAAAAAGGCTCAACCGCCATAAGGGCCTGTAACTCAGAAACCCTTCTTGCAGAAGTAATGGCCAACAAAAAAGCAGTCTTCCATGACAAGTATTTCAGTTCAGCAGTAGCCACAGGCTCAAAAGGTTGTAGAGTAAGTTTCTCCAACACAAAATTGAGATCCCAAGCAGGAGTAGGAGCTCTACGTGGGGGTCTTATATTCTTTGCCCCTCTAAGAAATTGCTTGAACAAAGGATGTGAAAACAATGGTGGGTCACAATCATAGTGAGCTGAAATTGCTGCAGCATGAATCTTAATGGAAGAGAAAGACAAACCTTTGTCCAATAACTCAGTAAGATATTGAAGAGCCACACACAAATTAGGCTCCGAAATCTCCAAATGCTTTGCTGCAGTCCAAAATAAAAATCTCTTCCATTTTTCTGCGTACACTTTCCTTGTACTAGGTCTTCTGGCTTCCATAATCACATTTAAAACTTGTTGAGGAAGTTGAGACCTGCTGTCTTTTAAAACAGAATATGCCAGGCTGTTAGATGAAGAGAGTGAAGCTTGACATTGAGCAGATGACCGTCCCTCTGAGACAACAGGTGTGGAATCAAGGGTAAAGGCCATGGAGGCTTCCTTACCAGACTCCTCAGTAATGGGTACCAGTGCTGCCGAGGCCAATCTGGAGCTATTAAAATCATCCTTGGCTTGTCTTGCCTGACCTTTAGAAGCACCTTTGGGAGAAGAGGCAGAGGCGGAAAAGCATACACATGAAGATTTTTCCAACTGAAAGAAAGAGCATCCACTTTCCAAGCTGTGTGATGAAATCCCTTCGTGCAAAACTTTGGCAGCTGGTGGTTTAGTGGAGAAGTGAACAGATCTATGTCTGGAGTTCCCCATGACACTGTCAATTTTTGAAATACATGAAGATCCAGTTTCCACTCGTGGGGATCCATGATTTGTCTGCTTAACACATCTGCTAAGGAGTTCTGTGCTCCCGGCAGAAACCTTGCCTGAAGAGTTAGTTGCAAGCTGAGCGCAGTCTCCCATAAAATCATTGCTTGCCTGCACAATGGGTAAGAATGTGTTCCCCCTTGTTTGTTGATGTACCACATGACAGTTGTGTTGTCTGTTAGAATCAACACCTGCCCTGGAAGAAGTAACTCCTTGAAAGCCATTAATGCAAACTGGACTGCTAACATCTCTTTCATGTTGATATGTAGATGCTGTAGTCTGGCAGGCCACTTGTCTTGTATCCACTTTCCATCTAGATGAGCTCCCAAGCAATGTCTGAGGCATCTGTCGTTAGAATCTGACTTGCCTCTGGCCGGGTCACAGAGAGTCCCTTGTTTAGGTGACATTCCTGAGCCCACCACAAAAATTCCTTTTGAATGCAAGGTATTATTGGAATGACAGTGTCCAAATCCTGGCAGTGCTGTGTCCATAGATTTTTGAGATACCATTGTAGCTTCCTCATATGCAGTTTGGCATTGGGAAGCACCAGAATACAAGATGCCATGAACCCTAAGGCTTGAAGGACTGTCCTTGCAGTCAGCCCAGACTGAAGAGATAGTTGATGGAAGTAACTGGAAAGATTCTTTTGTTTGTCCGGGGTTAAAAAGGCCATCTGGGCTGCTGTATTCAGTCTCACACCCAGAAAGCACATGTCTTGAGAGGGTACTAGACTGGACTTTATTTCGTTCACAGAATACCCTAGGCATCTTAGCACTGCTATGACATATTCCAAATGCTGTAGAAGGTCTTCCTTTTCTTGAGCCAGAATCAGGCAGTCGTCCAAATAAGGATAGATTTGAATTCCTTTTAGCCTGAAGTAAGCTATCACTGGAGCCAGAACCTTTGTGAATGCTCTGGGCGCAGTAGGTAAGCCAAAGGGCAATGCAGAGAACTGATAATGAGAATTTCCAGCTCGAAAACGCAGATACTTCCTGCAACTTAGCCTTATAGGCACATGAAGGTAAGCTTCCTTGAGATCTAAAGTTACCATCCAGTGATCTTTGCCCAGCAGAGGTAAAAGCTGTTGTAACGTCAACATTTTGAACTTGGGAATGTCCAGATAAGTGTTGAGGATAGATAAATCCAAAATTGGTCTCCACGTGTTCCCCTTCTTTGGTACTAGGAACAGGCGAGAATAAAATCCTAGGCCCCTTTCTGGCACAGGAACTGACTGAATGGCTCCTATTTGGAGCAACAGAGAAATTTGCTTGTGAGCCTGTTCTTTGTAGAGGAGGAATGTCTGGCATGCCTTTGAAAGGAGGCAAGGTATGGAAATAAAACCTGTAACCGTGGTGAATGATATCCAGAACCCATTTGTCTTGGGTAATTAAATCCCAATTTTCTTTGAAAAGAAACAGCCTTCCTCCCAGAGGTGCTGCCAGGCGAGAATGTACTGGCAGCTGAAAAGGCAGGTCATTGGGTCTGCTTACGAAAGGACTGACCCCTGCCCTCACCAGAAGTCTGAGCAGGTGAACTCCCTGTCCTAGGCCTAAAAGAACCTTGAGCTCTGCCCCTACCACGTCTAGACCTACCCCTAGACTGGGAATCATAAGCAGGATAAGTCCACTCCTTAGTAGGCCAATTTCTACTAAACTTCGGAGGCTGCACCTGCAAAAAAATCCTTAACAGTTTGCATAGACTTAGCCTTGTCCTCCATTTTCTTTAAAACTGCTTCCACAGGCGAACCAAACAACACATCAGACTGTAAAGGAGCATCCAAAATCCTTGTCTTAACATGCTCAGCTAAGTTCTGATCTCTCAACCAGGCGTGCCTCTGAAGAACAGAACCAGTGGCAGCCACCCTCGAGGAGGCCTGCACAGCATCAAAACCACACTGCAAAGAATGCTTTCCCACTTGTTCAGAAACATGAACTAAATCCTGCAACTCTTTACACTCAATACCTTCAGCCAGAGCATCCACCTTAGACTTCAATTGTGAAAGGAGATAATTCTGATATTTTAACATATGAAACTGACAATTCAACGCCTCATGGCTAAAGTGGAAGAGGTGTACACTTTCTTTCCCCATCTATCCAAAGCCCTTGCCTCTTTATCAGGAGGAACAGGATTTTTAACCACAGAAGCCTTCACACCTTTAGGCCCCTGAGAGACAGTTTCTGGGTCTGCCCTAGGACTCTTAAAAAGATACTTATGGGCGCCAGGCACCCTATAGTACCTATCCGGTTTAACTGGGGCAGGAGGCAAAGAATCAGGATTTAGTGAAGCCTCTGCAAAACATCTTCTACCACATTCAGAACAGGAGGTATAGCTAAAGGCCTATGCTGGGGTAAAACAAGAATTCTCTAAGCCTCTTCCTGGAATCAGAGAAATCTTGACCTTCCCATTTAAAATGCTCCCTCATGGAATGCAGAGTCTCTGAAAAAGAAAAATCCTCAGGAGGCGAAGCTGAAGGAGTAGAATCATCCACATCAGAATCAGAATAAGGAGGATACTCCTGCAAGTCTTCAGTCAAGACTCAGAAGCCTCCGAACAGTGCTCAAAACTCTCAAATTCAGGTTCCACCCTAGGCCTCTTATCAGGAGGGGGCATAGAACCTCTAATCATAGTAATCAAATCCTCTGCCATTTTTAGCATATGCTTCTTAGGCAAAGACCCTGAAACACTCGGAGAAACCCCCACTGAAGCTAAAGTAGGCCTGCCTCTTAAAGAAGCCTTGGCAACAGAAGGCGAGGCCCTAACCACCTTAGGAAGAGAGGGAAGAACAGCCACCTGAGAAGCCCCTTCAGCCTGGCCTACTTCCTGAGAGGACACATCCTGTAACAATAAAGTTTCTCCCTGAGACTCCAAAGACACTCCTGGCAGAACCTCCGGCTCCACTGAGCCCTCTAAAGAACCGACGTCCGGGACTGTCGGTTCTTCCACTCTAGGCTTCGCTGCTTTGTCCTTGCGCTTTTGGTTGAAGCGCCGGAGCATCCGGCGGCATTTTATAATTACAACGCTTCCCAAACACTAACCTGGCACAGTCTAACCTTCTCTTAATAGTGCGTTTGTTAAATCTAGCACAAGAGCGGCATCCAACAACGTCGTGCTCAGGCCCTAAACAAGGTATACACAAAGTATGGTAATCCCTATGAGGTATCTGTTTCCCACAAGAAATACAGTTATTCACTTTTTCTGACATCCGGTTAAATACTGAGGCAAGAAAAAAACAAAATATTCCCCAACGGGGTACTTAGCCAACTTTGATTCGGTCTGAAACTCTGACTTCAGAAACTTTCAGAACGCCAACCTGCACTCGCAAAATTGCTTCTGCATCGGACCATGCGGCAAAAAAGACTGAGGATATGACGTCGGTCATGCGCATTAGTACCCTGACGTACTGACGTCAGTCTAATGCGCCGTGACCGACGTCAGCCATATACTTTGGTATTCGGGCCGACTGGACAGCGGACTACCCAATAGTTAGGACTGCAGCAATGTGGTATGAAGAACATCTGCATATTAGATTCAAAATTCTAAAAAGAAATGCTGAAAAACATGAGCACATAGTGAAAGGCTGTATTAAAAATGAAAATATAATACTTTGTTAGTTAAACTTCATAGGTTCATAGGTTATTACTAGGCTATCGGCCCTAGGGCCTATACAAGCCTAGCCATAACAATTCCCTGGCTATTTCTTCCCAGAGTATTTACTTCCCTGGTCCCCTGTCTAGCAGGGCAACTGACGTGATCCCCAGGGTGAATTTCCTATCTCCAATCCAATCATCAAGGTTCCTTTTGAAGAGGGCCAAAGAGACGCTCAGCTTGACATGTAGGGCAGTCTATTCCAGGGTATGGGGAGTCCCTGGGTCAGGAGTATTTTTTCATATTTATACTGACACTTCTCTAGCAGGAATATTTATGCAAACTCTGTGACTTTAGGCCCCATTCAAATAAAGATATTGACATTTGTGTATAGCAATGATTATACAAATGTGCATACTTACATATGTTTGCTAACATCTCCCTTAAGGAGTGTGGCAAATGGGACTTTGGATCAATATTACAAACCAGTGCTTAAAACATTCAGCATTACATGGCTGACCCTGGAGTCAAAGGCATGAACAGCACTGAATATATTGTAAATTGGCCAGTATTCAGAAAGAGCTGTTGACAGCAGTAAGCCCTAAGATATACTGTTACCACTGCTGTCAAACCCTTCTCATTGGAGACAGTCCCACAGCAGTGATCTGCTGTGGGCCATCTCCTCAGCTGCACCACATGCTAATGATGATTTCCAGGGGAGTGACCTATGCTAATTAGCTATCTGCTCTCTTCCTGAAATACCTGAAGCTTAGTTATGTAAGTTTGCTCGGCTGGCCAAGTTAATTAACTTGACTAAATATTCATGATCACCCATTACTTTCAATGGGTGAGGCTGTGTTACAGACAAGTGCCAGGGCGTTTAGTGGACAGGTAGTGGTGAGTACATGTGTCTGAGACTGTGAGACCATCCGGGTGGTTGTAGTGGGGGGTTAATAAGGTAGGTGTGCATGGGTGAGTGTGTTAGTAAGTATGATCGTGTGTGCGTGTGTGTGTGTGTGTGTGTGTGTGTGTGTGTGTGTGTGTGTGTGTGTGTGTGTGTGTGTGTGTGTGTGTGTGTGTGTGCTTGTGTAACTAAGAGAGGACATCATACCTCCAAACTCCACTACACCAATGAGCAACCCCTGTAATACAGATGGGTGACAATACACACCTGGAAAATATCACTTAAAAAGTTAACAGAACAACAGTTTCACAGCATGAAATATGTATGCATGGGAGAAATACTAGACATCGGGGATACTCTTTAAATATGAAACTACAGTCACTTAAACAGTTTTACAACATGAAATATATATGGGTGGGGGAGACAACAGATATCAGGGTACTCTTTTTAAAGTTGGTAAATGGCTTCAAACTCTGTACCATCACCATAAAATAAACAGGGCTTTAGTTCACTGCACTAATACTAGATGCCAGAGAATGCGATCTTCATTACACTATATCTTTATTAAAAAATACAAGGGAGACAAAACTTCAAACCCTTGGTACAGCCAGATCATGATCAAATGGGGACCCAGGAAGGGTATTGGACAACACCCCCCCAGCCATACCCATATCCCATTACTTGGATGTCTCTCCAGTCAACATAAAACACTATTCAAACTGTTTTCTTCTCTACTGTTACAGTCATCACAGATTTTACTTTAATTTAATTTAATTTAAAACTTATATTTCAAATTTTACAGCGAAAGCACTGGCAACAATTTGTTAAAAAAAATAAAAAAACGTTCCCACTGAAAACAGACTTAGCATGAGCAATAATAAACTTTTCCTTTGAGGCTGACATTTATTGCAAGTGAATCTGGCAAATCATTAAACTACAAGAGTTTTGCTGGCATTCATAGTCAAATAGCCAACAGTGAGATTCTGGTGACTGAGTAATGCTACAGATTGTTAGTTTATGATTTCAAAATGCAGTTTATGATAGAGGTTGAGTCAAACTGTCTTATGAAAATATTTTAAATTAAGTACTATTAAATGTTGAAATCTCTAAATCAGTTGTGTCAGAACTTTACAAAAGCAATTATCTTAACCTTTCAGATGGGAATCTACTAGGAAAAAGTTCCCTGTTTTGGAGAACTTTAATGTGGAAATTATTTCATGGTACCCTCTAACTCCCACCTAAAACTGGAAAAACTAATAATAATATACATTGACAGGGTAAAGCCATGACTATGACCCAGGTGGTTCAGGCACCTGCTGGGAATGGTAGGCAGAAAGAAGCAGTGGCAACGAGCTGCTGAACGGTCACAAAGGAAACAGGAAAAGAACACAAAATAACACAAATTGCTGAAGATACTGTAGGTGTGTAAAAGCTGACAATCAACATTTGTTATGATTGTGAATTAGAAGAAATCTTGTGGAAATTTTTAGTCTTTTGCTCAGGATCTATGGCCTGATAACTTTCAATTATCCAAACATTTGACTATTTCTGAAGCCTTGATGAAACTTCCCTACATAAAAATAAAATTGGCTCCAAACAGTGTAACCAAAGACATGCTGGCTCCAGTTTAACCAACCAAACTGCTGGCCTGAAACCTTACTTGGGAAGACTCCTGACAACACTCTGACAATTCAAACTGAATCAAGGCATATTAGGTTTTGTCCCACTTTCCTTCTGATAAACAAAAAGTGCACAAACAGAATCATATAGCAGGTTTACTGACCCTTTTCAAACTGTGAGGCATAGCGAAGAGACATCATTTACTGTTATCAGTTATGACTAAATGTCTTGAGTAGTAGAATGTACCACTGTGCTGAAACCTGAAGAAAGAGAACACCATTTTTTCATTTCCACAATCAGCTTTCAGAAATGTGAATATTGCTAGGTACATAGTAAACAACTGATTAAAGATGGTACTACTGATTCTGTAGTATTGACTATGGACACCGGCCTCCAATAAAACTATTAGCCATAGTGCTCATAGTATAGCACAGAAGCAGTAAAATGGCATCACCTATAAAGCATATAATATATAGAGTCTATATTAGGTGAGCAAATGCTTAGCTTGTCGAACAGCTAAATGTCGACAGCTAAAGAGTGAAAGAGTAAAACCGCGAATGGCCACTTCTGTGAAATTTTTCTCAGGGAAAAAAATTTGCTTGGCCGTTATCAGGAAGTTGCCCTTTTCCCAAATGTAGAGTGATCACGGAAGTGGTATATTTAGTTAGGGGGTGTGGTGGGTAGGGAGGGTGAAGCCCCCCCCACACACACTTAATTAGAGTTTAAGGTTTGTGTACGTTTCCGACAGCCAAGCAAATTTTTTCCCTAAGAAAAAATTTGCAGTATTGACCATTCGCGATTTTAAGGTTTTGATGTTTAGCTGTCTGTGTCTAGCTGTTTGATAAGCTAAACCTTTGATTTTGTAATATAGACCCGATATATATGCTTTGTAGGTGACAGCTTGGAATTTTCTGATCCTGGTGAGAGTAGGAGCCGAGTGCATTGATTCCTGACGTTTTCTGGTTGGAGAATGAGTGTCTGTGCTTAACATACTTGATTGGTCTGGTTGTTATTCGAGGCATCTACCAGAAAAATGATACAAGCCTGCAGACCCTTGCGTCATCTGGGACAAGACTGTGGATCACCAAACAGGCCGTGGCCTGCTTCTCTTCTCTTCTTGGGATTGGTGTTAACATTTTCCTTCTGGTGAGAGAAAAAGCAAAGGAGTATTGTATCCCAACTCAGTGAAGCTGTGCTTAGACCAGCATTAGTAATAGCCAGGCAGTAGCCATTCATGTGACTCCCCTCTTTGTATCCCAACACAGCAAAGTTGTGCTGAGAGCAGCATTAGTAATAGCCAGGCAGTAGCCATTCATGCGACTCCCCTCTTTTCATCATTCTTGACAAGCTAAATCTTTATTTTTCAGGAAGTACTGCTTGATTTCTTCCTAACTTCAGAATATCTGCCTAAACACTTAATCCTTAAATTTTCAGAGTCTACGTATTAGTTTCCCTTCAAGTGTTTGGCAGTGCTCTGTACAGACTCAAACACCTTGAGTGACATTTTTCCTGTAAAAGAAATATATAAGGGAACAGCTCCAGTACTTAGTAATAATGACCATCCCTCCAGGCATGTCTAAAGGTCAGTTCCCTGTGCTTTTTCCAATTAACCTGGTGAACTCAGGCATTCTGAAGCAGTGTAGCAACTGCCTCATGTACACAGACAACCCTCTCCTCTTACCTCCCACCTGCACCACACCACATGCAACACATAGCCCTCCAGAACACCCACAATCACAGCTCTCACATAAAAACACAAACCACATAACGACCTTTGTGGAGGCTACCCAAACAGCAGAGACCTCCAAGGCAGAAACGCACTCGACTACCACAACACAGCACAAACCACAAAACACATAGCTCACCTACACAGTGTGCCCCTCAACCTAAGTCCCTAAGGCAAAACAGCTTGCCCAATGCATTAATCATAGGTGACTCAATGTGAGGCACACTGATGTCCCGCTCAATAGGCTGAATAAGGAGAAGGTAACAGTCAGCTGTCTATCAGGTGCCAGAATCCGACACATAACACATGCACTCAGGTCATGCCACAACTAGTACAAGTATAACTCTGTCACTGTCCATGTGGGTATGAATGACCTGAGATGCACCTCCCTGGACTACATGAAAAGAGACATGGAGGAGCTCTCAGATTATGTGGCCCAGGCAGGTACGACCCTAGCCCTGAGCAGCATCCTACCATCGCACAGAATAATACCGCAGTACAAGCAGAAAATGATTGACTTCAACAATTGGCTAAGTTTCTGGTGTCATTCTAAAGGGATCTAGTATCTTTCTGCTTCGGATGACATGATTGACAGACCTCGATGCTTTGCCAAAGATGACCTGCATCTGTTACCCGTAGGTTTCCAGATACTGGCTAAGGCTCTGGCCACCCCTTTAGTGCTTTTTTAGGCGATGTTCCAAAGACAAAATTACCACCGTAACAGCTATAAATAAATGCAATCTGAGGGTCATGCTCAGTGCTAGAAGTCTAAATCTCAAGATGCACTTAGGTTCATAGGTTCATAGGTAGGTACTAGGCTATCGGCCCAAGGGCCTAAGTAAGCCTAGCCAACAAAGTTCCCTGGCTTACGCCAACCCAAGAAAGTTAATTTCCTGTGCCCTTGTTGAGCAGAGCCACAGAAGTGATCCTCAGGGTGTATTTCTTATTTCCCATCCAAGATTTTTCTTGAAGAGTGTTAATGAGGAACTTTGCTTGACATAGATGGGTAACTTGTTCCAGAGTATGGGAAGTCTCTGGGACAGGAATCTATCCCTCCAGCAAGTTCTGTTTATTGTGGTAACAAGGTATAGGTCCCTAGAGCGTGTAGCTCGGAGGGATTGGGATTTCTTTAGGTGTAGCATGTCCAACAGCTCTGGGTTTGACATAGCTTTATATGTTACACAGAGATCACCTCAGAGTAGGCGATATGCTACAGAGTAAAGCTGGAGTTTTTTGAGACGATCAGTATAGGGCATCTGTTTGAGGCCAGTAATTCTCTTTGTGAGGTACTTCTGTAGCCTTTCCAGCTGCTGCAGATGTCTTGTGAGGTACATTCCAAAAGGGGTGTTGTACTCTATAATGGGTCTAATGAGGGTCAAGTAGAGGGGAACAATGACCTCTTTTTTCCTGGATGAGAACCCTTTTGTGATGAGGTGTGGTACGTAGAAGGATTTCCTGACTACTGTGGCAATGGGATTATCAAAGGAGAGACTACTGTCCACCTGGGTCCCAAGGTCTCTTATCACACATTCGGTGTTAAGAAGACTGCCGCCTAAATGGCAGTTCATGGGTACAGAGTTTTTACCAAAGGGGATAACAATGCACTTTTTGGCATTGAGCTTGAGGCCATGGCTCTGACACCAGGCATCTGTCTCAGTGAGGCCCTTCTGTAGGATGTCCACATCATTTGGGGACTTGACTATAGCTCCTAGTTTGCAGTCATCTGTGAACTTCATTAGCCAGTGGCCTTCTGTGTTAGCCTGCATGTCAGAGAAGTAGATACCAAACAGGAGAGATCCCAGGACTGAACCCTGTGGTACTCCACTTGTCACTGGTTTGAAGTCAGATTTGGAGTCTGCAACTTTTATAGTGTGAGTTCTGTCAGTGAGCCAGTTGGCAACCCATCTTGTGACATAGGGATTTATACCTAGTTTAGTGAGTTTAGCTATAATTCTAGAATGGCGAGGTCAAGATAGGCTGTGTGAACCACCTTACCCTCGTCTATGGCTTTGGTGACTGTCTGATAGAAGCTGACCAGGTTCAGGAGGCAAGATCTGCCTTTCACAAACCTGAACTGGGTGGGGTCCAGAGTTTGGAGGTTACCAATGTCTTTGTTTATGAATTCCATGATGATACATTCCATGGCCTTGCAGACAAGGCTCGTCAAGCTAATAGGGCGACAGTTCCCAGGATCAGTGGTGGCACTCACTTTATGGAGTGGGATAACTGTTGCTGTGCACCATTCAACGGGCACAAAGCCTGATATGAGGCTATGATTGAATATGGTGCTTAGGTGGGGAGCCAGTTTGTTCTGAAGTTCGTGTAAAACGCAGCCTGGGATGTTGTCTGGACTCATGGATGCTGTGTTTTTGGCTTTAGAGAGTGCTGCTTTTACCTGTGAAGTTGTGATTACAGGGACTCTGCATTCTTCCTGTATAGATATGGATATGTGTATATATCTATATATATATATATATATATATATATATATATATATATATATATATATACATATAATAGTATAGATATACTTGCTCGAAGCACTCCTCAAAATGGAAAACATCGACATTTGTGCTGTAATGGACATCTGGTTTAAAGCAGCAGAAAGCACCCCTGCACTACCAGGCAATAACTCATTCCACACCTTTCAGCCCCAAAACATAGACCAAAGCTCCAAAGACAGTGGTGTCTCCATATTCATAAAGGATATGCACACCTCCAGACTAGTAGCCCAGCATAATGCACCTGAGATACTTCAGGTACAACTAACATTGGGTAAGATGGTGATTCAGGATGTAGCCTGCTATAGGTCCCCAACCATGTCCCAAGACTCGCTCCACGTTCCTAAGCACCCTGGCAACTATTAGGCTCCAACGCAACACTCACATACTAGGTGACTTCAACTACCCTTCCATCAACTGGGAAAACTACTCATGCACCAATACACTGGCCCAACACTTCCTGGAATTCATCAGTTTCAGTGCCCTGGACCAGCTCATTCTTACCCCCACTAGAGGAAGCAACATGCTTGACCTGGTTATTACTAACATGGGCAACCACTGCTCTACACCTATAGTCAATTCCTCCCTGGTTAGATCCAATCACAAACTAATCAGCAAGGAAATTCACATCTCACCCACAACCTCTGTAAAGGTAACCACCATGAAAAACTTCTCCAAATCTGACTTTGAGCTCCTAAAAACAGAGGTGTCTAACTTCACAGCACTCATGTCAATGGAAAATAGATGCATGACTGCCAAATCATATGCCAATGCACTGATGAACATGTACATAAATGCATGGAACTAGCCATAGCCAACAGAACCAAGACACTCTCCTCCAAAAAAAGGAAGCCAGTCTAGTGGTCCCCTGTCATTAATAAATTCTACAACAGAAGGAAGAAACTGTTGCTGAAAAAGGTGAAGTCCCAAGACTGGAAAAACTCCCTTATTAGCCTCAACAAAAAGTTGATATCATCAAAACGTCTAAAGCCAGCTATGAAGGCAGAATTGCAGCAGACACTAAAAACAACCGCAAAGCCTTCTATAGTTATATTAAGAATCTCCACGGCAATACCCAGGTTTGCTCTGTGTTACTACACAATGGTACCTCCTATACTGAGCCAACAGATATTGCCAACACACTGACTGACAGATTCAGTGCCAACTTTACCCCTCTCTCCCCCCAAAGGACCAATCACAATACCAGAGGAATGCCAGACACCCAGCATTACTGCAGCACAGGTTAACGCTGCATTGTCCAAGGCCAAGAATACAACTTCCATGAGACCCAACAATATCCCTGGATGTGTTCTACATGAACTCTAAAGTGAACTGGCACCACATCTGTGTGCCCTGTTCAATCACAGCCTCACCTCAAGCTTTGCCCCTACCAAATGGTGCACTGCTACAGTCATCCCTCTCTTTAAAGGGGTAGTGACTACAAACCCTGGCAATTATCGTCCCCATTAGTCTGATGAGTCTGATATGTAAGGCTATGGAGCACATCATCGTGGACATAATTAATAAGGATATAGGGAATCTCCAAACTCTAGATCCCACATAATTTGGTTTTGTGAAAGGTAGATCATGCCTGCAAAACCTGGTTGACTTCTTTGAGTCAGTCACCAGAGCTGTGGATGAAGACAAGGCAGTTCATACAGTCTACCTCGATCTGGCCAAGGCCTTTGATACCATTCCCCACTCAGGAATTACTGATAAACTCAGCAAACTAGGCATCAACCCCTATATCACTATGTGGGTTGCAAATTGTCTCACAGATAGAACTCACAGTGTGAAAGTAGAGGACTCCAAGTCAAACTGCCGACCAGTCATGAGTGGAGTCCCAAAGGGATCGGTCCTGGGTCCTCTCCTGTTTGGAGTCTACTTCTCTGAAGTCCAGGCCAACACGGAGGGACTCTGACTAACCAAGTTTGCAGACAACTGCAAGCTGGGAGCAATTATTAACTCCTGAAGTGATGCAGACATCCTACAGAAGGCCTCACTGAAACCAATGACTGGTGTCAAAACCATGGCCTTAAGCTTAATGCCAAAAAATGCATCGTCATCCCCTTTGGGAAAGACTCAGTTCTCACTAATTACCCCATCAATGGGAGCCCACTGAACACCGAAGGCATTATAAGAGATCTGGGGACACAGGTTGACAGCAACCTCTCCTTCGACCAGCACATTGCCACTGTGGTCAAAAAGTCCTTTTGTGTGGCACATCTCAATACCAAGGGTTTTGCATCCAGGAAGAAGGAGGTAATCATCTCTCTTCACTTTTCCCTCATTAGGCCAGTCATCAAGTATAATGCCCCATTTGGCATGTACCTCACTAAACACATGCAACAGCAGTAAAGGCCAAAAAAGTACCTCAGGAAGGCCTTAAACACATGTCCTACATGGACAGACTCAAAAAACTCCAGCTATTCTCTGTCTCATATCGTCTACTTAAAGGCGATCTCTGCTTGACTTACAAAGTCATGTCTGGCTGAGCTCTGTTAGAAAAGCTACATCTAAAGAAATCCAAATCCCTTGGCACCACACACTCCAGAGACCTCAACCTCATTATCACAATCAACAAAACATGCTGGAGGGACAGGTTCATAACCCAAAGACTGCCCATGCTTTGGAATAGACTTCGGGGGTCACTGCAGTGGCTCTAGTTGATACGGGCACTGGGAACTAGTGTCAGGCAGCACGATGCCAGGGCACTTCTATGGGCTAGGCTTGTAAAGGCTCCAGGCCATTAGCCTAGTATACACCTATGAACCTAAGATAACCAACTAAGGTCTTTATTACTGAAAACATAAGCTAATGCAGACACATGCATTCATGCATGCACATACAAATATATAAAGACGTGTGCACTCGTAATGCCTTGCTGTACATCTTTCTTGCAGTAAAAGTAATGCACACCAACCTGAAGTACTTGGGTGAGTGAAACCCAGTTTTTTAATTATCTGCTTATATCAAATCCAATCCTTGTCTGCTTATTTGTAACACAAAATAGACTTGCCATAATGTCATCCATGCAATGCATTCAGCTATTTAAATTGTAAAACCAGCCAGTGTGCATTCCAATTTAAATTTAATTTGCATTTTAGATAAGACTGCTAATGTGCAACTTCTACTTAATGTAATTATTCGCTAGCAACTCTACAAAATGCAAAACTCTCAAGGAAGTGCACACATCTAATGAATGTCAATGGACTGTGAAGCTGAGAAAAAGCAGCACATAGACACACAGACACATACACACACACACACACACTCTCTCACACATATACACATAACCATGCCAGGTACAGTACGGCTCCTGACTGGAAATGAAATGCTATTCTCACATATAACTCCAGTTGAATTACTTAAGTAGTTTGCTTACTAGTGGAGAACAAGCATGTTTCTGCAACATGGATACTGTTGTACTTCTTACTGACTACAGAACTGAATTTTATTCTCATGCTTGTATCTACTGTACACCCTTTGCTTCCTAATAGTTACTGCCATAAACTGGGACTTGAAAGCAAAAAAGCACACATCAGATCTTCTCATATTTGTCTTGTCAAGTACTTTCTATTAGACTATTGCATTCTACCTTTTTTTTTAACTGCTGGTTTTTCCTCTCTTGTTGCCCATGTTCTGCAATGCAAGAAAACAACCTGCCCCCGCATCACACTGCTCCAATGACTCATTTTTTCCATAATCATTCCTCAGTCTACATTTTATCAACAGCAAGTCCTGTGTTATACCAGAATAAAAAAAAAATCAAAACTGTCATCAGGAGTCCACTTCCCATATATTATAATGTGATAGCTTTTGGTAATGCAACCCAAAATGGAAATGTATGCATGCACTACCTGTAATGTTTGACTGGGGCAAATTGCATATACAAATATGCTTCTACCTGCAAAAAGAGGAGGTTAAATAGATTAATGTCAACCTCTGCCTGAAAGAAGATACTTTTAATTTGCATATGGCATAACAGTCATAGCTCCATGTATGTCTAATGTGGAGGGGGGACTAGCATGAGGGTGGACAACATCACCCTCCTCATGTGAATGTGTTTAGTTTGTACCAGTGATGAAATCTGTAACACTAACAATCACTATGCATTGCAGCTGAGAAACTGTCAGTATTCATACAAGCAATGATGCTTCCTCATGACTTCTGCACAATATCTGATGCATTAAATCCCAGCCGACTAGCAGATCATCTCATTACTCAGTGTTTCCTCTACATTTGATTTAAAACAATTTGCTTGATCCTATTACATCTCCTTCTTGTTGAGTGCTTACTGCCCTTAGGAGAAGTTTGTTAAATGGTGCATCTTAAATGTTTAATGTTACACAAGTTATACTTTGTCTGTACTTCACATCAGCAGACTCTTGACTGCAAGCTTATGAACTGTTTTTGGCACTCTCGCTAATGTATCCACTTGAGGCTGTTCTGTTTTACTTATTTTTTAATACATTTCAAAGCAGTTGGATAGTTCTATAAATAAACCTTGACAAATTAAGCCCTGTACTCATCTCTCTTCAAATTTCAGTACTGTTAATCTAATCGGATGCTTTTATGAGTAAAATAAAACAGTACAAATGTGTGTATCTGTGAATTTCCAGTTTACTGACCAGTTTCGCAGTATTCCTGAATGTAAAAGGAGCTATTTATACATGTAGGAGTACAATCCATTAGGCTCCTTGACAGCATGCATTGTTGACCATCATAGCCCGACCTCTCAGTTGACCTAATTTGGAGGTATGTTACTATTTTCAGGTTAATGCACCCAGTCACATGCTCACTCTAATATTTGCTGGTTTGTCCATATTTTCAAGCTTGATATACCCTCCCATAATATCTTCTGAATCCCTCCCTTAACACATGACTTTGAAGATGTAGTACATAGGAAACCAGGCTACATGACCACTATACAGGTGGCACCAATAATTTAAAGAAAGAAGACCACACTGTCCTATATTTTGACATCATACCCCATCAATTAACAAATACACAGCCTCTTTCCACTTATAAAATTATCCAGCATCCATCTGCCTGTCTGGCATTAAGGACCATTGTATAAAACTATGTTCCCAGTCTGTCATTACGATTTAATGATCAAGACCTCCTCTCTGTCCACAAACCTATCAAATCTGCTAGGCATGGTCTCTACTCATACCATGTTGCTAAGGCCTGTAACTCCTTACCTGTAGCCATCTGGTAAATAACTTTCCTCCACTCCATTAACACCATTCTAAAAGACTTCCTAGACAAAAGATGGCTCTGTTCTTGTTCAACCCTCAGGATAAAATACATCCTTAAATATGAACAAGTACCTATTCATACCTTACACCAACTTAGTCATCCTTCTTCACTAACTTCCTTATTTCAAGCAATTTCTCTCCCCTGACTCTTTTTCTAAATATGTCATAATTGTTTTTTCTCTCACTTCAGGTTGCAATTCCTGTTTGTATTATAGTAACTTTTCTTTAATTCCTCTATAAACTGGTTAAAATGTCTATAAATATTAAATCATTTTCATACAAGTTGCATCTGTTCTTAACCAATGTTTTCACATCATATCTAATTTGGTATAATTTTTTTAAACTGTAGATGTTTTTGTATTATTACTGAAGATTGTAAAAATTATTGTTTTTAAAAGGTTTTTGTAATACCTTGGAGCTTTTTTTCCTGAGCCTCCACTGGAAATGGACACCTACCCAGTTGGGACTTTCCTGGCAATCAAATGTTTAATTAATTAATTTAATTAATTAAATGATGTTTGTGCTTTTTGATATACAAATTTTATGCTAACTATGCATCCAGACTTTCATCTATTCTAGATGTATCTAGTTTTCAACAACTTCTGTACCTGGCTACAATGTCTCAGGTTGGGAGGTATGATAACAACTACTTAGTATTCATTATATCCTTTTATGTATACAGTGACTAGCAGTGCAGTTTACTGTTCAAAATAAACCAGCTGTTATTGTTGACTTCAGTCTAAATTTTACAATCTCTACCTACAAAATGTGTTAACTCTGAGCAACACTGTTATGTAGATGAACACTCTACTCACAGATCGACCATGAAAACAAATGTTTGTGTAGGAGTGACATTTGGCTCAACCCAAAAATAGCCCAATAAATTCCCAATAACAATAAAAGACAACGCAAACAATACAATAATAAATGTTTCTGAACAAACTTACCTAACATTTAATCTAATACTTTCACAGAGTTTACAGATAAAATCATTTAAAGGCTCCAGCTCAACTTAAGCTGTATTATAAAACGTCTCACCTGCTGACTCCAACAGCTTATATAGCAATCTCAAGAAATGTGCTCATTCCTAAATTACCATATGGGCTCCCACTACTGACACTCCATTCTGGGGTAAACAGCCACACAGTACAAAGAACAGAAAATAAAATCTGTAGATTTGTGCAGCTAGAAATCCCCTTTACCCATTGCTGATACCTGCTAAAACCTTTAACTGTTTACCAGTCATCAGTTCACAGCTACCCCCTTCAGATTTTTTTGCACACCTCCCAGAACTAAAACTAAATCTTTAATAAATTCTTGAAGGAAACAGAATGTTTATAAACAGCATTACTTTTATTATTCCTCAGAATATGATCACAACTACAACTTCCTGGGAGATGAGAATTGAATATAAAGAGCTCCACCAGCAACATAGTCTAAATTCTGGTTTGGCACAGTTACAAATTTGTTAAAGTTATGTGCAGCTGAACTTTCACATTTATATGTCTGACTTAACCATTTGCTCAATTTTCCCAAAAAAAAAATTATATCTGTATTTAGTGTCTTGTATTTGATTGCTCATTTGTTCATTAATTCTGTCTGGCATTTGAAATGTCTTAAGCCCTCCTCCGTCATGTGATTTTTCATAGTACATAATCAGCAAACTAACTTTGATGCACTTAGTTGTGATGAAGTCTGGTTTATCAGATGAAAGCACTTAACTATAAAAAGCTACTCAAAATTTATTTACTGGTTCTGTTTGGGTGATCTTTGGATTGTCTTCAACATTTTTTGTTTTAACCCACAGTAATATCTCAATGTAACATATTGTATTTCTCTGCAAGTGACATTATCATAACTGTGTCATCTTTTCTAGCCCTCCTTGATGGAACTACATTGTGATTTATATCTTCCCAGTAGTGTATACATCTCAGTTGTTTGTTACTTGTGTACTCATCTGAGCCCAAGTTGTGGCTGAAAAAGTTCAGTAGGCTAGACCACCTACACAATCAACAGATATAAATAAATAAATATTACACCATTTTATTACTGTTGCACAACATTACGAATATGGGTTCACACTCTACTTTACAGAATTGTTGCTTGCTCAGTAGGTATTGGCACACCTTTGTTATTGAGAATATCAAAAGAACATGAGTTTTGTCCTACAACAGAGGCATGGATTCAAGTTCCAGTACTGATGGTTTAATGACACATGGGGGTACTGCACTCCTGAGGTACCACCAATCAGATTAAATCCAACATCTTGGTCTACCTGAGTTGAAGGTAGTTTAGGTAGATGCTAAAATTCTTGTGACACTTACTGAAAGAAGAGTTGGGAAATAACCTTGGAATTCTGGTCAAATTTTACCTAATATGTAGCTAAGCTACCAAATAACCCTGATGTAACCATAGTGGTCGACAAAACGTAAGTAAAAATAAAATAAATATGGTGACAATTTTACACATAAATAACACCAATATAAGTAAAGTTTAGGGTGTGCCTCCTTGAGAACTTGTACTAGGATAGTGTTAACTTCCTCAGGGAATGTTCTAACTGGTATGGAAATAAAAGTTGGTGGGGGAAAACAAAGTACAGAATGTAACTGAAACATTGGAAGCATTTTTGATTTACCCCATAATTAGATTTGTCTCATTATAGCCATCTCAAATACATACCTATTAATAATCATCTCCACAAAAAAATAAAATAAAATAAAATGAAAACAACAAAAAAAGCTAGCTCAAAACTCAAGGACATTTTGCATTCAAAATATTTTTAAATAGTTATTTGGGAAATTCAAAAGTGTCAGATTTTGATATATGACCATGTGACCATCTGGCTGTTTTTTATTTATTTACTTATTTTTTTTTATTTATTGATCAATTTCTTTTAGAAAACTTAGTGTGGTTAGAAGTACCAATACCCATGATGTGTTTCAGCAGGATTGAACAGATAATTATGTACAGTGAAGATCTGGAAATAGGAGGTACCCTTTTTCAGCTGCACAAACTCTTCAACACAGAGCAAAAAGGTCACATGTGATCAAGAAGAGTGGAAGCACTGAGTAAGGTACAATTCTTGGAATACCTAGTCCTGCCTCCTCAGGCTACATCCTGATAAATGTGTAGTTCAGGCACATAATCTTTCTTTTCAAAATTCAGTCTCTATGTTGTGCTTATTTCCCTTGACGTTTTGTTTTCTTTTTAATGGTTTATTTTTTCACTGTGGAATCTGCCCAAACAGTTGCATTCTTTCCAGGTTGGCTGTCATTCTTCCAGGCTACTCAAACATTCAGCTCCTGCAGCACTCATTCACTGTAGAACAACCTTGTTCCAGAGCACTTGCAGGAAGAAGTTATTCCTTCAGATAAGCCTGGCTGCAATGGGAGGATATGCAACAGGTAGCATATTCACCTTTGGTGCAGAAATCTGTGGGTTCTATTCCCATACCAAGTAAATGGATTGCTGATATTGCAGTGCAGCATAAGGAGGGTGCTGCCCTCCTGAGTGTGTCACCCTTCAGAAGATATGTTAAACCAATGCCCCATCTGCCTGAGTTGGTAGTGGTTCAGATGGATGTAAAAGATCCCAAGGCACCTATCTGAAAGATTAGCGGGTCTTTAACTAATATATACACAAAAATAACTTTCATTTACAAAATATTTACATATGTATAAGTATTTGTATATGTAAAAATATATAAATATATATATCTGTTTACACATATTCATAATTTCCTTTACAATCATGCTAAATTTTCATCACTATTAGCCCCCCCCCTTCCTTTTTCCATAACCACCATCTGATTTTACTTAATATTGTGACTAAAATACATTTACCATTAAACATAATTGTGTTCACTCTTTTATTCTAAATAATCCATACAACATAAATAACTTTTGTATCCATTCTTTTAACATATTCTTTATTTCAATTCTTATAATATCCATATTTAATCATATCCATATTTATTTTATGCACTTTTATATCTTCAGATCTTCTTTACATGGATTCCTCATAATTTTCTTACTCTTATATTTCAAAAACACATGTTCCATAGTTTCTTCTTGACCATGTAAATTTATATCACTTTTTTTTTTATATGGTGTATTTCTTTTTACTGACAATTTATCTACCACCAGTCTACAACAAAAATCTTGACATACTACTTTCTGATTACACCATTTCCTTCTTAATTTATAGCTTTATTTTTTCCATCTGTTAGATTTTCCCATGGCTTTATATAGGAATGTTCTATCATTATATTTTTATACCATACTTTTCTATCTTTTTCTATATCACCAATTTTTATTTTCCACAAAAATATTTTTTCTTGGTAACATTTTATTTCTTCATTTAAGCACTTTTTTCTCTTTTATTCTTTTTTACCATACCCCAAAATGTATCATACTTATACAGTTATAATATTAAGCTCTCATCTTATCAAATAAGCCTTTTTTTTCTGAATGATAATTTATATGTTCTCCAGAAAACACGTTTGCTTTACTTCTTCTGTTGTTTTTTCCCACTGAATTCTACGTACATCTTTATTCCCCAATGTTATACCTAATACAGACAATTCATTTATTGCAAAATATATACCCACAATCTTTACATCACCTAAACCTTTACTTTTCTCTTTATTTAAAGGCATCCCTAGCATCTCTAAATATTCATTTGTGCAAATTATTACTTATTTTATCCAAATTTTGTTTTATGCAATTATTATAATGTCATCTGAATATGTTAACAGAACTGGAATTCTTAACCCCTCAGGTGTTACGTACCTCACCTTTTTCATTTTGTAATTTATTTCACATGCTATCACATTCATAACCAATGCAAAGAGTATACAACTCTTTGGACATCCCTGTTTTACACTATTCTTCATATCTGCCTATAGGCTTAACCAGTCATTTACAAGTATTGTTACTTTATTATTATTATTATATGCTGACATATATAATTTCCTAACTTTCTCACTTATGTTCTTTCATTATTACCCATAACATTTCATGTTCAGTTGTGTCAAATGCCTTGTTATGGTATTCTATCGTGATTTTAATTTCTTATTTCTGTTCATAATATCATTCACAATTTCTCTATCATTAATAATTCTTGACAACCCCTCTCCTTTATACTATATATGCTATATTCCATAGTATTTTTCATTTTAGTTTCAAATCTCTTTTTGCATTATTTTCAGACAGATCTTATAATCATTGTTATTCAGTACTATTGGTCTCTAGTTTTTTAATTATCTTCTATCTTTCTTCTTCCATAAGAATTTAATTATTCCACTACATAATTCTTTATACAATACATAAAACCTCCATTTAACCGTTGTCAAAATCTTTAAAAAACATTTTTTGCCAATCCCTTAAACTTTTATACATTTCATACCCTATTCCATCTGGGCCTGGAGCCAAATTTGTATTTACTTGTCCTAATACTTTATCTAGCTCATTTAAAAGAAATCTCCTTTTCTATCTCTATATTTTCTTTTTCTTTTAACTTTTTACTTTCTATGCTTTTTTCACTACCTTCTTTTTTTCTTTAAACATTCTTTTATATATTGTACTACACCATTCATAATCTTTCCCTGAGTTCTTTCAATTTTGCTGTTTACATTTTTTTATTTCTCTCAACACACTACTATCTTCCTAATATGCTTAAGTAACTCAATACGTCTTCTCTTTTTCCTTGTAAAAATATCTTTGCTTATAAAACAATTCTTGCATTTGTTCTGGATTTCTTTCATATAATTTTTTTTTCTTTGTTAATTTTCCAATGCATTGTTATATGTTCTTTTTTTATTTTTCTTTCTCTACTTTTCTCACATCATATTACCACTGTAAAAAGCATTTTTTATATTTTTCCTTAAATATCATCTACCATTCAGACCAATATTTTGATCTTTCCATAACTGTATTATTAGTATTTTTCTTTCTTCATTCCATGCTTTCTCATTTATCTTTTTTATTCCTTTGCCAATTTTTATATATTCCTTGTTTTCTTTTAATTCTAGCCATATTGCAAGATTATCAGAAATCCTGTTTCAACTACCTCCCCTTCTCCTATATCTAAACCTTCTGATACTGTAAAATAATCAATTTCAGTTCTATACATACCTCATTTGTAAGTCCATGTATTTTTGTCCCAGAGTTTTAACTTGCATCTTATAACTTCTAACATTTTTCTTACATAATTTCCTTTCTTTTTTACACTTGCTTCTTAAATCACAATTAAAGTCTATCATTATTATAATATTCATATCTATCACTACACAGTCTAAAATTGGATGAAATAAGTTTTCCCTTTCTTTACAGTTAGTATAAGCATATGTTATAATTCTATATACTTTCTCTTTCCATTTTAAATGTGCAATGGCTAATCTTCCCACTTTTGCTAAAGTTACATCTAACATATTTACTGTATTTTTACAGAATACAGTTATTCAATAATATCTTTTCTCCCCATAGTTTCTCTGTTTGTATTCTTTCATTTGTTAAAAATCTTATATCTTTAATATAATTACATCTACATCACATGCATTACACCACTCCAAAATTCATATTCTCCTTACTATATTCTTAACACTATTCACATTTACAGAAAGCACTTTAAAATTTTAATTTTCCCTTTTCCTTACAGTCATAGTTTCATGAGTTCATAGCTAATTATTATGCCATACTAAGCATAGCCAATTTCCTTCCCAAAGGTGAGAATCTAACACTGTACTTTTTGTCTGTGAGTAAAATACCTTAACCATTATACCAAGCCCCAATGTTTACGTGTAAATATTCTTTTTCAATTCCCTTTCTTTTTTCTTTTGTACTTATCCCTTTAAATTTTATTTTTGTGTCTTTTACTCTTTTACCAATAGAATTCTTCTTTCCATTTTACTACTGACCAGTTTATGTCTCCTTTGTCACTTATTTCAGAACCTTCTTCTATATCCTCTTATCATTTCTGTCATCTATTTTTCTTCTATTTCTACTTCTAAAAATTCTTCTCTTGTTCATTTTCTTCTTTTTCTTTTTCTGTAATCCATTCATAAATGGCCAATATTGTTACAGTTATAGAATTTCATTTCACGTTTTTGCATAATGGCTCATTTTCACACAAATATAAGATTTTCTTTTGTCACAATTACTTAGCAAATGTCCTTCTTTTCCACACAAAAAAAAAAAAAAAAAAAAAAAAAACATGTTTTGGGTTGTCCCCAGTATTTTACAGCAACCCTATTCCCCTCTAAATTTATCATGCTTGATATATGTATATATTTTTTCTCTTTCTATTTTTTACACAATATTCCACCAGTCCATAAACCCCTTTTACCATAAAATTTTGCAATGTCCAGTACTTCTTTATATAAAGCTTTCAAATGTCCTTTCAAAGTCTTTCTTCCTACCTCTGTTTGAAATTGTACATGAATCTTCTTTTTTGGTTCTCTTTTAAATGCCTTCATCACATAAAGATTCCATGGGTTACAGTCTTTCTTTTGTTCATATTCTCCAAGAAAATTTTCTGTTGACAAACCAGTCTCAAATATAATGTCACAAAAATGCCTCTTTGTTAATAAAAATAAATGTTCTTACACCCAAAGCAGCCATTAAATTGTCCCACAATTTACATCTGTCAGTTTCTTTGTCTTCTATACTGTGAATCTTTACCAAGTACTTCTGTTTTTTTTTTTTTTTGTTTTCTTCTACTTTATTTTCTGTTACCCCACTTTTGCCTCCTTTTACTTTCTCTGCATATGTTCATAGGTTCATAGGTTCATACTAGGCTATCTGCCCTAGGGCATTTATAAGCCTAGCCAGAATGTGTTTGGCTTTTGCACCCATTTTAAATTTATTTTGCTATGCCCTTTTTCGAGATTAGTATACTGTGCCTCTGTCTAACAGTGACACAGAAGTGATACCCGGGGTAAACCTACAATCTCCCATCCACTCATCAAGATTCCTCTTGAAGAGAGTCAATGAGGGACTCTGCCTAACCTGGACTGGGATTTTATTCCAGAGTGAAGGGAACCTCTGGGTTATGAATCTGTCCCTCCAGCATGTCCTACTTATTTCAGTGCTGAGGTTCAAGTCTCTCAAGCACATAGCTCGATGGGATTTGGATTTTCTGAGGTAAAGCATGTCCATTAATTCCTGGTTGGACATGGCTTTATACATCAGGCACAGATTGCTTCTGAACAGGCGGTATGCCACTGAGTAGAGCTGGAGTTTCTTTAACCGGGCAGCATATGGCATCTGTTTGAGCCCTTTGATCCTCTTGGTGAGGTACTTTTGGGGTCTTTCCAGTTGCTGCAGGTGTCTGGTAAGGTACATCCCAAAATGGGCATTGTACTCAATTATGGGCCTGATGAGGGAGGAGTAAAGAGGCATGATGACCTCCCCTGATCTAGATGTGAATCCCTTCATGATTAGGTGGGCTATATAAAATGTTTTTCTAACCACTTTGGCCACGTGGTTGTCAAATGAGAGATTGCTATCAACTTGGGTCCCCAGGTCCCTAATTACTTCTTCTGTACTTAATGGATTACCGCCTATGTGGTAATTTGTGGGCACTTTGTTTTTGCCAAAGGGGATGACTATACACTTTTTGGCATTTAGCTTGAGGCCATGGCTCTGGCACCAGTTGTCTGTTTTTATGAGGCCCTTTTGGAGGATGCTTGTGTCGGCTGGAGAGTCGATTATGGCGCCCAGTTTGCAGTCATCTGCGAACTTGGTCAGCCACAGTCATTCCATGTTGGCCTGTACCTCCGAGAAATATATACCGAACAAGAGAGGTCCCAGGACTGAGCCTTGTGGGACACCACTTGTAACTGGTTTGGAGTCTGACATGGCTCCAGCACTTCTAACCATGTGGGTTCTGTCCTTGAGCCAGTTTGCAATCCATCTAGTGACATAAGGGTTTATATTTAAGCTGGTGAGCTTATCTATAATGCCCGAGTGGGGTATTGTATCAAAGGCTTTTGCGAGGTCCAGGTAGGCTGTGTGGACCACCTTCCCCTCGTCAATGGCCTTGGTGACTGTTTCAAAGAAATCAACCAGGTTTAAGAGGCAGGATATGCCCTTAACAAAGCCGAACTGGGTAGGATCCAGTGTCTGTAGGTCCCCAATATCTTTATTTATGAGGTCCATGATGATCCTTTCCATAGCTTTGCAGACCAAGCTAGTCAGGCTTATGGAGCGATAGTTTCCAGGATCCGTTGAGGCACCACCTTTATGGAGAGGGACCACTGTTGCTGTACGCAACTCTTTGGGCACATATCCTGTAGTAAGGCTGAGATTGAACAATAGTTTTATGTTTGGGTTTAGCTCTTCTTGGAGTTCATGTAGGACGCAGCCCGGGACACCGTCTGGTCCCATTGATGCTGTGTTTTTTGCTTTGGAGAGGGCAGCTCTTAACTGAGCATCTGAGATGTCAGGGGGGCAGCACTCTGCTGGGATAGATATTTGCCCTTTTGGTGGGGGGGGGGAGTTTCCGCTGAACCTGTCAGCTAGGATGTTGGCAATGTCTGTGGGTTCAGTGTATTTTTTGTCATTTTGGACTAATTCTGAGCATATCTGGGAATTACCACCCAGGTTCCTAACATAACTAAAGAAAGCCTTGTGATTATTCTTAGTGTCCTGTGCAATTTTTCTCTCGAAGCTGGCCTTAGACAATTTTATGAGTGCCCGTGGTTTTTTGCTAATACTGATCAGTGATGCCTTCCCTTTTTGGGATTTTGCTCTATCATTTAGTAGCTTCCTCCTTCTATTGTATAGTTTGTTTATGGCTGGGGTACACCAGACAGGACGTCTGCCTTTGGAGGATTGGGTCTTGGTTTTATTTGGGATCGCATGATCCATGCATTCCTGAAGGTGTTCATAGAATGCGTTTATAAAGGATTCTGCGGTCTGGGCCGTATTTTCCACAGGCCCGGGGGCTTTGAAGGATTCCACCTCGGTTTTGAGGAGTGTGAAATTTGCTTTAGAGAAGTTTTTCACTGTGGTTTTCAGGGCAGGGTGTGGGGTCGGGATGTGAATATCCAGTGAGATTAGTTTATGGTCTGATCTTACCAGTGAGGGATACACTTCTGGTCTGGAGCATAGAGTCCCCACGTTGGTGATGATCAGGTCCAGTATGTTTTCCCCTCTTGTGGGAGTGGTAACAAGTTGTTCCATAGCATTTGAGTTTATAAATTCTAGGAACCTTTGGGCTAGGGTGTTGGAGCTTGAGTAATGCTCCCAGTCTATGTTTGGGTAGTTGAAGTCGCCCAATATAATGGTGTTTGGAGAGACCTTCATATTTTCCAGTGTTCTCAGGAAGGCCGAGTGGGGTTCCTGGGTTTGGGAGGGTGGTCTGTAGCAGGCTATAAACTGGAAGGCAGTTTTACCCACTGTTAGTTGCACATGGATAGTCTCTGATGCTTCATGCTGTGCCACCAACCTGGAGGTGTGGGTATCTTTGATGAATATCGATACTCCCCCTCCTTTTGTGGTTCGGTCCAAGTTTTGGGGCCGAAAAGCATGGTATGAGGTATAACCTGGTAGTGCTGGGGTGCTCTCGGGAGCCCTGAACCAGGTTTCTGTTACTGCACAGATATCGATGTTCTCCATGCTAAGGAGAGTTTCGAGTGCGTGCATCTTGAGGTTTAGACTTCTGGTTTTCTTTTCCATCTCACCAGTATACTTCAGGATTGCCTCTGTATCCTCCTTTTGTATTTTCTCCATAATGTCCCCCCAGGAAACATCTCCTTCATATTCTGTCTCACTCTCCACACCCATTTCTTTAAGTAAAACCATCCTACAACCCTCCTGATTGGAGGGTTGTAATTAAGCATCCAGAATTTGCTGACTCACCTCCATCAAAAAGATTTCTTTGAAAGATTTCCTCAATCCTGCATACATTCTCCTATTTCAATAATTGCTTTCTCCTTCATTTCTTTTACTACACCATCATTTCCTTCCCTCTCCATCTGCCTCCCTGTTTCTCAGGACTGCCTCTGTGCCTGGAATGGAAAAGTACAGTTGTGTACACTTACCATAAATGTAGATTTTCGAGTGTATTCACTGTTGAAGTCATTACATTTGGGTAATCTGCTGTCAGGTTGCCCTCAGTCGGCCTGATTAACAAAGTCTTGGGTCCTGTGCTGGTTGCTGTCCCTTCTTCCATGATGTCAGGTTGTCAGGAATATAAACATGAAGTCGACGCCATTACATCAGTTTTTCTTGCCTCAGATGTCACGTGCTCCCCTAATGGGGAGCAAATAAACATAAAAACACAAAGGTATACCTCCAACAAAAAGCAAATACACCAAAACATCTTTTAAGCATAGTAAAGGAAAGTAGAGGTATAGCCAGAAGAAATTAGGGGGCTGGAGGGCAGGTAACCAGAACTGCAACAGTGAATACACTTGACCATCTACATTTATGGTAAGTGTACACAACTGTACTATGTTCTTCATGTTTCGCTTTTGCAGTCATTACATTTGGGTAGATTCCCAAAGCTATGGTTGGGAGGAGGAGTTTATATAGCATTAAGGCCAGCTATAAGGCCCTGCAAGATAGCAGTGGCAAAGCCAGCTCTGGATTTAGAGAAAATTGGCAAATGATAATGCTTGGTGAAAGTATGTACAGAATTCCAGGTAGCAGCCACTAGGATGTCCCTGGTAGGAACACCTCTGAGAAAGGCTGCAGAAGTAGATGCAGCCCTGGTGGAGTGAGATCTGATCCATTGGGGGATAGGTTTTCCATGGTGCTTATAGCAGAAATGAATGCAATGGCTTATCCATTTAGAAATGGTTTGTTTTGAAATAGCCTTCCACTCTGCCCTTGCAGCAAATGCTACCAGCAGTTGTTCAGATTTTCTTCAAGGTTTAGTCCTGTCCAAGTAGAATCTAAGTTGTCTGTGCACATCCAAGGAATGCAGAAACCATTCCCCTTTGTTCTGTGGATTGGGAAAGAATGCTGGGAAATGAATGGACTGATAAAGAGACACACTGGATACCACCTTGGGCATGAAGGATGGATTGGTCCAGAGTGGCACCCTTTCCGCATGAAAGATGATGAAAGGCTCCACTGCCATAAGGGCCTGTAATTCAGATATCCTTCTAGTTGAAGTGATTGCTAAAAGGAAGGCTGTTTTCCAAGAAAGAAATTTTAAGTCTGCAGTAGCAGCTGGCTCGAAAGGAGGTAGAGTGAGTTTCTCCAATACAAAGTTGAGGTCCCAGGCAGGGGTTGGAGCTCTCCTGGGTGGTCTCAAGATTTTGGCCCCTCTGAGATACTGCCTGAGCAGAGGATGAGAGAAGAGGGGAGGTTCTCTGTTATAATGAGCTGAAATGGCTGAGGCGTGGATTTTAATGGAGGAAAAAGAAAGGCCCTTGTGAAGCATCTCAGTTAAGTATTGCAAAATTTGAGGTAAATTGGGCGCTGCTGTGCTTATCCCTTGAGATTGGTTCCAGGCACAGAATCTTCTCCATTTGTCAGCATAAGATTTTCTAGTACTAGGTCTCCTTGCCTCTAAGATGACATCCATCACAGGTTTGGTGAGGGATGATAAGGGTGACAAGGGTGAATTTAAGTGATTAGCCAGGCTGCAAGGTTCAATGTTGGAAGCTGAGGGTGCAGAAATTGGTTCTTCAGCTGGGACAGCAGGGAAGGGGTCTGAGGCAGATGTCAAGGAGATAAATGTAACACACTGTGCAGGAGGGGGTACCAGCGTTGGTGCGGCCATTCTGGAGCAATCAAGATCATCCTTGGTTTGTCCTGTTTGACTTTGAGTAGAATTTGGAGAGCAGAGGCAGTGGGGGGAAGATGTAGACTGAAAGTTTTTTCCAGCTGAAGGACAGAGCATCCACTTTCTAGGCTTGTTTGTGGGGAGTCCTTGTGCAAAACTTGTCCAACTGGTAGTTCTGGGGGGAGGCAAATAGTCCTATGTCTGGGTTCCCCCATTCGCTTGTCAACATGGTGAAAATCCTTGGTTCCAGTTTCCACTCGTGTGGGTCCATGAGGTTTCTGCTTAGTCTGTCTGCCAATGTATTTAATTTTCCTGGCAGGAATTGAGCTTGTAGGTGCACTTGGTAGCTCAAGGCTGTGTTCCTCAATGCCATGGCTAGTCTGCAGAGGGGGTAGGAATGTGTACCCCCCTGCTTGTTTATGTACCACATAACCGTGGTGTTGTCCGTCTTTACCATTAGCTGTCCTGGAAGAATGTAGTCCTTAAAGGCTGTCAGAGCATTCTGTACAGTTAACATTTCTTTTTGATTGATATGTAGGTGCATTTGACTTGGGTTCCATTTGCACTGAATGCACTTCCCTGCCAGTGAGCCCCCCATGCATAGTCTGATGCATCTGTTGTTAGGGTTTGGACGGCAGGGGGTAGTGTGAATGTTAGTCCCTTGTTTTGGTGGCAAGCCTCTGCCCACCAGAGGAACTCTAGGCGGAGGCAAGGTAAGATAGGAATCATTGATTCCAGGCTGTGAGAATGTTGACTCCATAGGTTTTTAGATACCACTATAGTTTCCTCCGATGCAGTCTTGCATATGGAATTAGAAGAATGCAGGAGGCCATGAACCGCAAGGCTTGCAGTATTTATCTTGCAGATAGCAGGGTTTTTGTGGCCACTTGTTTGAAATAGGTTACCAAATGAATTTGCTTTTCTGGCGTAAGGTAAGCCATCTGGGAAGTTGTATTAAAGCTTGCTCCCAGGAATGTAATTTGTTAACAGGGTACCAGCTGTGATTTCTTTTTGTTTATGGTTTACCCCAGACAAGTTAGAACCCTTTTTACAAACGCCAGATGATTTAAAAGTATGCCCTGGCTTTCTGCCTGAATTAGACAACCATCCAGGTATGGGTATATTTGAATACTTCTTTTCCTGCAAAATGCAATAACTGGAGCCAGGCACTTTGTGAATACCCTGGGCACAGTAGACAAGCCAAACGGCAGTGCAGAGAACTGATAATGCATGCAGGCTGCTTTAAAGCGTAGGTATCTTCTGCAAGATTCCCTGATTGGGATGTGCAGGTATGCTTCTTTTAAATCTAGTGTTGCCAACCAGGTGTCTTTGCCTAGCATAGGAAGTAATTGATAAAGAATCAGCATCTTGAATTTTGGAATCTCCAAAAAGGTGTTTAGAGTAGACAGGTCCAGGATTGGACGCCATGATTTGTCTTTTCTGGGTACCAGAAAAAGTCTGGAGTAGAAACCTTGTCCCTTTTCCTCATCACGTACCAGATGAATAGCCCCCATGCTTAAGAGGGAAAGTACTTGTTTTTGAGCCTCTGCTCACTGATTTGGGGGCAAGTCTGGCCACCCATCTGGTGTTGGCAACGTGTGGAAATGAAATCTGTTTCCCTGGGACACTACATTTAAAACCCATTTGTCCTGGGTTATGAGTTCCCAGTTCTTTGCATGAAGAGTAATCTTTCCCCCCAAAGGGGCAGTCAAAAGATAAGTGCTTGGGAATTTTAAAAGGAAGTCATTGAGACTGTTTACCATAGGGGGGTGTCTTGTTATTTCCAGATTTGGAAGTGGAGGCCCCCCACAGCTTGGTTCTGAGAGTCCCCTGGGACTGAAACCTGGGTTTTTTGCTGAGCCTGTGTTTGGCTTGAAAAGACCTGGAAGGGACTGGAAAGGACCAATTCTTAGTAGGCCAGTGCCTACTAAATCTAGGAGGTTGCACTTGTAAAAAATCTTTAACAGTTTGCATAGATTTAGCTTTATCTTCCATCTTTTTAAGAACTTCTTCAGCCTTGTTGCCAAACAGGCGGTCTTGATTTAAAGAAGCAGCTAACAATTTAGCTTTAACATGATCAGGCAAAGATTGCTCCTTAAGCCAAGCATGCCTTCTAAGCACAGACCCAGTAACTGCAGCCCTGCAAGAGGCCTCTAAAGAATCAAAACCACATTGCAAAGCATGTTTTCCAACTTGTTCAGCAAAATGCATTAAGTCCTGTAAATCTTTATTTTTCCACACAGTGAGGAATCAACATCATTTTCTTTTTAAGCAGTCCAATAACATGTTACTGATATTCTAACATATGAAATTGGAAGTTTAAAGCTCTGATTGTCAAGTTTGCAGAAGTATAAACCGTTTTACCCCATCTATCCAGCGCCCTGGAGTCTCTACCAGAAGGGGTAGGATTTTTAGCAGTAGAAGCCTTAATGCCCTTGGGCCCCTGAGAAACAGTCTCTGGATCTGCAACAGGATTTTTGAAAAGGAACTTGTGGGACTCAGGAACCCTGTAGTATATGTCAGGTTTACTAAGAGCAGGAGGCAGGGAATCAGGGGCCAAACTGGATTCCGAGAAGACATCATCGACAATGTCTAGTACAGGAGGTATAGCCAAAGGCCTATGCAGAGGTAGAAAAAGGAAATCCCTAAGCCTCTTTTTTGAATCAGAAAATTCCTGGCTTTCCCAGTGAAAATGCTCCCTTAAAGTATGTAAGGTTTCCCCAAAAGAAAAATCCTCAGGAGGGGAATCAGAAGGAATGGAATCCTCTGCATCAAAATCCTCATAAGTATGTATGGACAAACCCAGGTCATCAGAAGAGTCAGAAGAAACAGAATCCTGATCAGAAGATTCATAATCAAGCTCAGCCCTAGGCCTCTTGGTGGGGGGTTGACTACCCCTGATTAGAGTTATTAGATCTTCAGCAATTTTTATCATTTGTCTTTTAGGCATAGGGGTCTGAGCATGCGGCCTGGGCATCGGATTTTTAGACATGGATCGAGATTTAGGCCTTAGTAATGAAGGAGGTGTCATTTTAATATGCAAGTCTGTAGGCCTGAATAAACCCTCAGAAGCTGGTGCCTGCACAATGGCTGTGGACCCATCCAAGGTAGAGACATCCAAGGGTTCCATAGTTGAAGTATCTCGCGGTATACCGGACTCCGAATGGGTCTCAGTAGAGGCCTGCGAATCAGAAGTAGTGGGTATCAGGGGCAGAGAAAGCGCCTCACTGAGTACCGGCGAACTGGTGACTGGCTTAGGAGAAGCGTCATTAGCAGTTTTGAACCTCGGCAGCCTGTCTCTGTCTTTATCTTTGCGTTTTTTCGGAATCCCAGTAGTCGGATGGCTAACCGACGACATTTCTGGATAATTAAACCTTGAACCGAAATATTTAGAAGCAAAAATATATCGACGATGGACAGTTTGCTGATTAAATAAAGCACAAAATCGACAGCAAGGTACATTGTGGTCAGGGCCTAGGCAAGGAATACAGTATGAATTAAAATCTTTATGAGGTATTTGCTTTCCACAAGTAATGCAATTATTAACTTTTACTGACATCGGTAAGGAGCAAGAAAATGTTTCCCCAACGGGGTACTTAGATTTAAGTTGAAGACTTCGGTTCTGAAACTCGAAAATGAAAATTTGAGGAGTCAGCCGACCGGCACTTGCGAACTGCTTCTGTTTCGGGCACTGCACGGAAAGAAAGACTGATGTAATGGCGTCGGCTGCATGTTTTAAACCCCTAACGACCTGACGTCATGGAAGAAGGGACAGCAACCAACGCAGGACCCAAGACTTTGTTAATCAGGCTGACTGAGGGCAACCTGCCAGCAGATTAGCCAAATGTAATGACTGCAGCAGTGAAACACGAAGAACATCCCACTCACAACAATGACAAGTGGAGGAAGTTCCCTGATGCCCAGGCCAAACTTCTAGTAGTATAAATACTACCTCAGGTATCCCCTGAAACAAGGCTATAAAATAAATAGTATGACTTCTAGAGTACCAGAAGCATTGGTCTCAACTGCTCCACTTGACACTGAACACTCCAGTTTGAAGGTTAAAGGCAGTAGCAGCTGCTCTCCATCTCTGCTTCAAGTGATGACTGCTCTGCAGTCTCACTGGTTTAGCTCCAGTGCAGCTCTGGACAAATAAAAGACTGACTTCCAACATTTCAGATTCAGTCAAGTGGTCCAATCCCTGGTCCCATTAACATTCATGGCAGTAGATGCTGAACTTTATGTTTCTGAAAGCAAACAGTCAAGAACTGTGCAAGTAGTTTTCAACTCTAGTATTTAATTGCACTGGAGTGCTGAAAGATGGTCATAATAGAGTAGATTGTTGTACTGGATTAATTACTTGTAATCCAAGTGTAGAAACTATTTACAAAAACTGTATGAAGCTAAACTTTAAATCACTGAATGATCTGCAAGCTAAAGTTTAAGCTAAGAGCAGTTCAATTAGTCTATGAAACATGCATTTAAGCAAATTTCAGGTTTATGAACACCGTGTACCTTTGCCTGTAAAAAACGTTTACAAAGAACATGGCAGTCCTACATCAATATTTTTTCATTAATCCTTCCTACATATCTCCATTTAACTTACAACCACATTTTTGAAGTTTTCTTTTTATTAAATATTTTAAACATAAAAGTAAACATTGAGATGATTAAAAACAAGAAAGAGAGTAGAAATTTACATAAATAGTGTTTTCAAAATTAACATCCATGTGAACGCCCATGTATAAATAAAATAAATACTATACTTTATTGCATTCAGACTAGATTAACTTCAAATCCAACCAGCCTATGGACAGCAGATGTCTGAATCTCTTTATAACTACTGCACATCCATATTATTGCATTAAACTAGCAGCAAGCAATTTTTATATGACTGTTTTTGGAATAGTCTGTAGAGTTATAATGTGTACCACATAAACTCACTGAGATGCTCATCTGTCGTGCATTAACAGTTCATAACCTTAATTCTTTCTGCCGCACTGCCATGTTAACTTCAGAACTAATACTGACTGACTGTGGGGCAAACCCGTGGTGTTGCAGAGGGGTCTTAACATTTGCAAAACTGGAGAAGCTTGATGTACCAGCAGGTCTGTTTTTCCAGAAGGATGTAGTTTACAAGTTTTTCTTTTATCATAGTCTTTATTTTGCAAATTAGCTTTCTACAGTGCTGATGTGGCAGACAGGTGGCTTTATTAAAGGTTATGCATGCTTAGAGAATGTAATAGCATGACATACAAATGTACTACTGACAAAATGATGAAGTCCATATATATCTGGCTAAAGCATTATATCATATGAGCTGGTACAAAAGTGGAGGCAGAACAATCTTTCCTCGGCCCCCAGAACACAAGTTTGTGCATCAACATCACCACTGCAAGAGAGTGATTTTACGCATAGACAAAACTGAAGTGCTATGATTTTGGATCCTTTGCTATGATTTTAGCCGTACAGCAGACTTTGGAAATATTCCTTAACACCATAATATTATAATCCTTGAAGTTGTGTCCTCATCTCAATCTAAAATGCTAACAACTTTACTACGTATCTCACTTTCTTTACTTCAGACACATTAGCACAAATGGAATGAAACACACAAATGCACTGATAAACAATGTCTGGTAATCCACTAGCAAGGTTAAGTCAATTACAGCTGTTTTTACATATCTAGCTCAGTCTGAAATCTGCAATCTCATATAATATTACTTAAAGGTGGAGGTCATAACCATAAAAGGATATCACTGCAAAGTCCAGGCCATGGTATGACAGCATTTAGTAAAATGTAACAATTTATCACTATTGTGCATGTAGACGTAAGTTACATTTTTTGAAACAACTACTAAAGGATGCCTACGAAAACAAACCAAGTTAACATTAAAAATGGGGGCTACGACAAGTTTGCGCATGCTAATAGCTTACAACACACTTGCTCATGCCACTTCCTGTGAATGGTAAATGTCTTAACCTCCACTAGCCCAATTTAATTAATTACATAGCCTTCTCAATATCCACCTGTATAATCCTGTCAGAGTACTAACTCTAACCCTAAAATTTCCATCTGCGTCCTAATCTGAGTCTTTGTCCCTTAACCATAAAACTCCACTTCTCCTCCCAAAACCTAAAACCCTCAATCTTCCCCTCCCTAACCCTAAAGTCCCTTATTGCTTCCTAAACCTAACATTCCAGTCTTCTTTCCTAAATCTGAACTGCCTGGTCATTCCCTAACCTTAAACTCTACTGCCACTCCCTACCTCTAATACTTTCCTGCTTCTCCCTATCCCTAAACTTCTCTCCTGCTTTCTAATCCTAAAACTCCTCTCCCTAACCCTAAACTTCCCTCATGTTCCCTAACCCTAAACCCCCTTCACAAACCCTAAATCTCTTTCCCAACTGCTCCCTGAAGTCTCAATCTACTTTCCCACCCTTCCCACTTAGTCCCTTCGACTGACACATCTCTCTTGTTTGAACATGAATATGAGTTTGCGCAAGGTATGGCAACTGTACTCTCTCTCCATTTGGTTGCTGCTCTTTGTTCATAGGATCATAGGTGTGTACTAGGCTAATGGCCCTGGAGCCTTTACAAGCCTAGCCCATTGGATTACCCTGGCATCGTGCCACCCAACCTTAGTTTCCAGTGGCTCTGTCGAGTAGAGCCACTGGAGTGATCCCCAGGGTGAATTTTCTATTTCCCATCCACTCATCAAGATTTCTCATGAAGAGGGCCAGTGAGGTGCTCTGTTTGACATGTTTGGGAAGTCTATTCCATAGCATGGGCAGTCTCTGGGTTATGAACCTGTCCCACCAGCACGTTCTGTTGATTGTGGTTATGAGGTTGAGGTCTCTGGAGCATGTGGTGCAGAGGGATTGGGATTTCTTTAGATGCAGCATGTATAATAGTGCTGGGTCAGACATGGCTTTATAAGTCAAGCAGAGATCACCTCTATGTAGGCAATCTCCTATTTGAGTTCAAGTGTAAGTGGCAGCACACGGGAGCTACAAGAAACTTGAGTCCCAAGCTTCGACACAGTTGTCTTTGAGTGGCTGGGACTTGGACATTTGTAACCTATAAAAATGTAATACAAGACTGCTAATGAACAAGCACAGTAATGTTAAAGACAGAAGAGTAGGCGATGTGTTGAGCATACGTTTTGCAAATTGTAAAATTCTAATATACTGTGTAATTTTCAAACAGCTACATATGGAAAACACAGTTCTGTGACATTAAGTAAAGGGAAAGAAACTAGACGCTATAAAGCAGAAGAAAGGCCTCAGTTAACTACAAGATATGGATTTAGAAACAATGTAATATAAAGATCTTAATGAACAAGCACAGTAATACTAAAGATAGAAGAGCAGGCCATGTATTCAGTCTACCTCCGACAAGTTGTAAAATTCTAACAGACTGTGTAATTTTCAAACTGCTACGGATGGAAAACACAGGTGTGGGATATCAAATAAAGGGAAAGAAACTAAAAGTTACAAAGCAGAAGAAAGGCCTCAAGTGACTATAAGATGTGGATAAAGAAACATACCACCTTCAGTGAAGCCACATCAAAGGCAAGCAAAATGCTGTGATCAACAGAAAAGAATACCCTGTTGGTGTAAGCAAACTGGTAATACTTCTTTTGTACAGGTCACACCTGGGGTGTGACACATACAATCAATTTACCCAAAGCAGGATTAGAAACTAATAACATGGCGTAAATGATGAATGCCTAAGCTGACATATACTTCTTAAAATAACCCTTGGGTTTCAAAACTTACAAGATATATTTGGGAAGTGTTGTTAGGTTTAAAAAGGCCCTCTGAAGTATTTGGCCTAGTAATCACCTATGAAGCTGTGAACCTGTGAAAACAGTATCAGACTGCCTCAGAAATAATACAAAAAAAAAAGGCTGGCATCACAATATGTTGGTTATCCAGCCAAATTCTGATTTTGGCAGCTCAGCTAAAAGCTCAGTAGGATGGTACTGAAAGACATTGATCACTACAGCACATAGAAAATGGCAACAGAATGGAACAGGCATAAAGGAAGGGTATAGAAAGCATTCCATTCTGAAGCTGTTACGTGACATATACTGCAAAAGGATTCCATACACAAGGCTGATGGAGGAGTGCAAGAGTAACATATTACTTCACAGACATTGGTGAAAAGTTGCTCTAAGACACAAATGCAAGAAGGGTAAAGAGTACAGTTATTAGGAGCTTTTATCTAACAGTGAAAGTAAAAACAAAGATGGTAAAACAACATGGTCAGCAGATGGAGTACGGTACTGGGAACCCCAGAGTGATTATGGGGATCACCTTCTGTCATAAGACCCAAAAGTCATTTGCTACAGTATGCATAAACAGTATGTCATCAAGACATCTAGGATGTGTACTTTACTGATATGTGACTTGCAAACAGCTTACTTTCTTCCAAGCACTCTGTGTACTTTCACAAGCCATTCTGATTTAATTTGTACCATTATGGATAATATTCATTGAATGGAACCACCGTGAACAAGCAAATGTTCAAAGGTTTTGAGAACAAGCCACTAAAAGGATTGATGCAGTCTCTGTGATAGAGCCCATATATGACACTCTTCTTTCTTAATCCTAAAAGTCAACAGCTCCCTACAACCAAAACTTGCATAACGGCTGTGATTCCCAGAAAATAAAGTTAAATACTATTGTACCTTTAGCAGGTTTAGCAGTAGGTTTACATGCAGTCATTTTGCAATATTGCTTCTCTCTTCGTTTAATTTTCTGTATTCAAATTCTTGTTTTATAACTAAAGTATCTGAATACAATAGTGCAATATTAAAACATGCCAAAGGTGGGATACTGTAGTCCTCAATATTCACTGTTCACATGCAGTAAGTTCAGTGTTCGCATTGCCTCAAATATCTGTTTTGGAATCCTGTGATCCATTTTAAGGACAGTGAATATCTAGTCATATGGCTTATGAAATAACGTTTAATTTCTCTGTATGTGACAGATGCAGGTCATCACTACTTGAGATTTATAAAATTTAACTCTTCTCAGATTTTATTTTATTTATTTTTTTTACAATAGTATACGATAGAAAATAACTGCATGTAAACCTACATTGTGCACTACAATCCAGTAGTCTTGGTGTGAAATGGTATATTATTAACTAACATGTTTATAGTTCAAAAAAAATTTCAGAAAGCCCAAACTTTGGTCATACATAGTACCTCAAACCACCTGAGTGATTCAAGAAGATAGGCAGATTTTAAATACAATGCATAAGCATGTGCAATTTTCGCAGACTTTTTTTTATAGATATATATATTCTAGTATGCAGCAATTCCTGATTTTAATATCCATTTAAAAATACTATAATAAATCCTTGAATTTTGCAATAACTCATAATATCGTAATACACTGTCACACTGTAAACCCTCACCACACTCTTAGTTCAGTCAATCTAAGTAGCTGCTTGGAGGCACATTTGTACCAATACAACATTTGTTTATTTTTGTTTCTGATACCTTATACTATAGTGATGCACTCTATCTGTTTTATGTGGTTTTCATAAAAAAACTCTTAGCATGATGTAAACCCCTTTAGGTTTACATTTAGGTTTACGGATTACAATCAGATCCACCAGGTGATTTAAAAACCCTCTTAGGCCACACCTGCACAGCCAAGATTCTTTGATGTATTGTTTCTTGAACTACTCTATAACATGATTCAATGAAACAAGACCTTTTGTGCCTCTTTGAAAATCTATCACAGCAGTGTTTCTATGACCAAAAGAATAAGTAAGAGACACTCTGAAAGGAAGATGGCATACATTCCTTCAGTACAGAGATATGTCACTTCTGAGGGTCAGAGTGGGCTGCATGAATAAAAGTTTTTTTAAAAGTCTTCAGTCACGTCAAACTTGGAGAATATATAAGCAACTGTTTAACTCATTAAGGAACAACTTAGCTTTTTTCCAGCAGCTGTATCAAGTTAAGTACAGATAAACTCACAAACCAGTTTGACATTGATATTTGATTTGCATATTTTGTATTACAGGTGTAGGGGAGGGGTACAAGATATACTAACAGGTGCCGTCATGAGGTACAGCTGATAGAATAAACCACACAAGAGAATGTAGCTGCTTTGGTAGATAATTCTGTGCAGCCTTTGTGTGTATGGGGGGGAAGTATGTGTATGGATGTGGATAAGTAGCTCTGTGCAGACTTTGTGTGTGTGTGTGTGTGTGTGTGTGTGTGTGTGTGTGTGTGTGTGTGCATATACAGGTATGCATATTTTCCTGTCTTTGTGGTTAAACATCTGATGTCTAAGTCACATCAAACCCTATAACCCCATTTTTATTTGGTTGTTAAGTGGGTGATCCCATTAGGCACAAGTCCTGTTTTTAGAGGTGACCCTGTATGGTTAGTGACTTGCTGAATGTTTCAGAGTTTGTACATGGGTACTGAGGAAATCAAACCAGTGCTGCAGGATGAAGCTCACTAGCAACTCATCTTAACTGTTTAAATAAACTACAGTGAAGTTAAAACCGGCAAACAGTTTAATCTAGCAGTCTGGACTTCTGCTACTAATATGGTGTGACTCCCCACCAATGGCCCAGTAATCAAGGAGCCTCAATCCTCACCATTAGCACCAGTGGGGGATGTATGTTGAGAGGATGAGAAGTACCCACACAGTATTTCCAGATGCAGCTCTCTGCATCAAGTGCAATTTCCCTCCTTAAGAGCATACAGAGACCACAGTCACTCTGGGGCTATTTCTCCCGCCTTCTCCAGATCCACAATAAGACTCCACACTGGCACAGCTATAGAGCTGAGATCTCAGCTGAGTGGCCAAGCCAAGACCTCCAGCACCCTCTATGTCCAACCAGTGTTTTGTATCCCTGCTCAACTAGCTGACACACACACACACACAAACACACACACACACACACACACACACACACACACACACACACACACACACACACACACACACACACACACTTTGTTTGATTTATACACACAGACGCATATGGTAAAAGCTGGCACAGGTTTAGTACCTATGGTCCCTTCTGCCCAGATTATAAGGTAGTTATCATTGCCGCTAGCCACATCCCTAGCAGCTACTTTAACACCCTTAATAAAGGGTGTCCAATCTTACTGAGCAATGTTACTGTTAATACAAATGGTAGTTTGACCAAGGGCAAGGCTATTAGGAGTGCTCCACACAGTGTCATCAAATACGTATGCAAGTACTCTCAGAACTTAAATATGCCTCAGAAATATCAGCCACAATGAAAGGCTTAAATATATTTAATAATAAATAATAAAAGAACAAGAGAATACTCAGTATATAATCACAGTTACATCAGAGTTCGAAATCTCAGGAGATATTTAAAACAATATTGCAGGACAGTCTCAAATAAAGAAAGAAAACATCTAAGGTATATTTCACTGTATTCCTGATTGTATCTAAGAGAAATTATTATACCCTAGTAAACTTACTTACAGAGCAACAAGGCAGATGTGGTAAGTGGATGTTCTTGTCAGGTCAAAGACAAAATACAAAATGTCCAGACTCTCTCTCAGAGAATTCCCAAATTAATATCTCAACTATTACTGCTGGGGTAGCTTACAGCATAACATCACTTCTTGTCATCTGACTCTAACTCAGGTGAAAACCACCACTGATGCAGCTGATAGCATTTAACATCTACCTGTGAAAATACGTAAACAAGGACCTCTCTTAGATCTAAGGCAGATCCTGGAAGTCATAAAACAATAAACACTTCCAAGACAATACAAAAAATGTCTAACTCTAGACATTGTGTCGGTTACTGTACTGAAACCGAGTGATAACATCTGTTGTTTATGGCCCAGTCATAAAGTAACTTGATTTCAACTATTCTTCTTAAGTTTTGCAAGATAATCTCCTGTGTTTCAGTTTCCATTATTAAACTATATACATCTAAACAGTTACAATCGTGAATATACATTTATTTTCAGTACTTTACAAAATATCTCTTCAGCACACGTCTGTACAAAACATCTTATATGACATACAGTTCTAATACATTTGTAACACATGTATATGAATCATACTGATATTCACAAATGACATATAATTATTTACTAAATTCCAGATAGCTGGGTTGGCAGTATCTCCTTTCGTGACATGTGGTTTTAAGTGTCTGCTGTACTACTGGTAAAATGTCACTAACTATATCTTTCTAGATCCCTCTTGTTAGAAGGGCCAACACCTATAATCTGGACCTTGTGTATTTATGCACCACTAAGTGATTCTTTGTATTCACTGCCTTCGCATGCATGTGACAGCCTCATTGTGTATGTCACTCACCCTGCACTTCTCATGGAGTACAGCATGTAGTGATCCATCAGTCTCCACTTCAAAAAGTATGTATTTATTTATTATTATTATTACTAGATGTAGTATATACTATTACGTATATTATTAGTAGTAAAGAAAGAGGACATTGCTGGCACTTGGAAAGATGTTTTCTCTTACCTCATAAAAACCTGCTTCATGACTGGATACTCTAAACTATCTTTCTAAATATTCTACATTTGCCCTTGCCCTTCTGGCCTGGGATATGACTGAAAAGGGCCTAGATAGACCAGTTTACTTTCCTTGTTTAAAAATATATAAATAATATGTCTCAAATATGACCACAGGAGGGCTTGCAGCAACTGTCTACCCCTTAGCCTTCTTTGCTGATAAAAAGCCAGCCCATCGTGAGGCAAGTGAAAAAGGGAGTCAGTACTCTTGCCATGGGTCCAGATACAGACATATATCTGGGGAGCCTAGAGGCCCAAATTTCACATGCTGCATTAAAATAGCTTCAAGTGAATGAAAGGATGTGGTGATTGAACACTAGGTTTTATTCTAAAGTGTAGCTGCTCTAAATCACCTCCCTCCTAGACTCACACTTACCTAACAGTGAGCAGAAGGACAGCAACCTCTCTTGTGAGCAGACTACAGCCATTCCAACAAAGAATCACAGGCCACCACCATCAAGATAACTCACAAGAGGAACAAGGACTGGAATTACAACTGAGTACTTACTGTTTTGCATTCTGTGTTCTATGCTCCTGCCTAGGATGCTTGGATGCTTGGATGAATGAGCTGGCTAATTCATGTGTTAGATCCACTGATGGTATGTTCCTGGCACATTCCCTTTCAATGCAGGCAAGTTATGATGGATAATGTACTACAAGTGCTAAGAGCTGCTGGCATTGTGGCCAAGTCCTAGGCAAAAAGGCAGTTCCTGAAGCACTAAAAGTGTTTCTGTGATCTGGCAACCATGGCTACACTAAAAAGGTCTGTGATGTTTTTACTCAATCAGCAAGGGAACTTTCCCACACCATATGTTAGGAAGAGACCTGTACTTTATGTGAAGCTAGAAGGGAATAGAGATCACTGCAGTACAAGTATCCCTGAAACCTGGCAAACAGATGTAGTGCATAGGCCAATTACTTTGTACATGCTCTGAGCATGGCAGTTTGCAATTTTTAAAGATTAGTCATTTAAGTGTTGGACCTAGTGCAGGGGTCCACACAAAGTAAGGTCATACAACAGAGACCTACACTCACAAGAACATTAACTGATTTGCTTTTTCTTACTCAGTATCTACAGGAAGTAACACTATACATCTCAGTGTCACTGTCTTAATACATCTAGCACTACTTTATAGAAACTTCTACAAATGCACAACATTTCCCTGAGGCACAACTTCTGTGGTAATATTAGCTGCTTGCTCTTCATTTTCCTTTTCAATACTTGTCCTTCCTTGGGTTAATATTAATATCTGAAGCTTATTTCACACTCCACTGCTTAGAAATAACCCCCCCTCATCAACAAGATGTTTCCCAATTATCAGGATGGACTTACCTGCTGCAGAAGTCTGACACTCTCTACTAAATTCCACATCCTCACGTATGGTATGCTGCAATCCAGTTTGACTACTATTTCTTATTGTCCTGACATTCCAAGGTTGCCATTCAACCCCACAAACCTACTGTAGCAAAATCAAGGGTAGGAAGTGAACTCCAAAGCTGCTCCCACTGCTTGCTGTAGCTGGGTTTAAACTGCTTATCCTTCCTTCCCACTGACTTGTTAGGCCAACATCATGAGAGATTTGCAATGGTGTTATCACATAACAGCCTTCACCTCCATGGTGGAGGTGCATTCCATTTCAAAAAATGTCATACCATTCCAAGGGTCTCTGTCTGCATGTCATTTTTCAAGCCTACAGAAGATACCAGAATACGTATGATTATTGCAAGTTCATAGGTTCATAGGTTCATACTAGGCTATCTGCCCTAGGGCATTTATAAGCCTAGCCAGAGTGTGTTTGGCTTTCGCCACCCAATTTCAATGAGTTTTACTATGCCCTTTTTCAAGGTTAGTTTACTGTGCCTCTGTCTAGCAGTGACACAGAAGTGATCCCTGGGGTAAACCTATGATCTCCCATCCACTTGTCAAGATTCCTCTTGAAGAGAGTCAGTGAGGGACTCTGCCCAACATGGACTGGGATTCTATTCCAGAGTGAAGGGAGCCTCTGGGTAATGAATTTGTCCCTCCAACATGTCCTATTTATTTCTGTGCTGAGGTTCAAGTCCCTCGAGTGTGTAGCTCGAAGGGATTTGGATTTTCTGAGGTGAAGCATGTCCATTAATTCTGGGTTGGACATGGCTTTATATGTCAGGCATAGATCACCTCTAAGTAGGCGGTATGCAACTGAGTAGAGCTGGAGTGTCTTTAACCGAGCAGCATATGGCATCTGTTTGAGCCCCTTGATCCTCTTGGTGAGGTGCTTTTGGGGTCTTTCTAGTTGCTGCAGGTGTCGGGTAAGGTACATCCCAAATGGGGCATTGTATTCAATTATGGGCCTGATGAGGGATGAGTAAAGGGGCACAATGACCTCCCTTGATCTAGATGTGAATCCCTTTATGATAAGGTGGGCTATATAGAAGGTTTTTCTAACACTCTGGCCACATGGTTGTCAAAGGAGAGATTGCTATCAACTTGGGTCCCTAATTACTTCTTCCGTACTTAATGGATTTCCACTTATGTGGTAATTTGTGGGCACTTTGTTTTTAGCAAAGGGGATGACGATACACTTTTTGGCATTTAGCTTGAGGCCATGGCTCTGGCACCAGTTATCTGTCTCAATGAGACCCTTTTGGAGGATGCTTGTGTCAGCTGGAGAGACAATTATGGTGCCCAGTTTGCAGTCATCTGCGAACTTGGTCAGCCATAGTCCTCCCATGTTGGCCTGTACCTCCGAAAAATATATACCAAACAAGAGAGGTCCCAGGACTGAGCCTTGTGGGACGCCACTTGTAACTGATTTGGAGTCTGACATGGCTCCAGCAATTCTGACCATGTGGGTTCTGTCCTTGAGCCAGTTTGCAACCCATCTTATGATATAAGGGTTTATATTTAAGCTGGAGAGCTTATCTCTGATGCCCGAGTGGGGTATTGTATCGAAGGCTTTTGCGAGGTCCAGGTAGGCTGTGTGGACCACCCTCCCCTTGTCAATGGCCTTGGTGACTGTTTCAAAGAAATCGACCAGGTTCAAAAGGCAGGATCTGCCCTTAAGAAAGCTGAATTGGGTAGTATCCAGTGTCTGTAGGTCCCCAATATCTTTATTTATGAGTTCCATGATGATCCTCTCCATAGCTTTGCAGACCAGTCTAGTCAGGCTTATGGGGCGGTAGTTTCCAGGGTCCATTGAGGCACCACCTTTATGGAGAGGGACCACTGTTGCTGTACACCATTCTTTGGGTACATATCCTGTAGTAAGGCTGAGATTGAACAGTAGCTTTATGTTGGGGTTCAGTTCTTCTTGGAGTTCATGTAGGACGCAGCCCGGGACACCGTCTGGTCCCATTGATGCTGTGTTTTTTGCTTTGGAGAGGGCGGCTCTTACCTGAGCATCTGAGATGTCAGGGGGGCAGCACTCAGCTGGGATAGATATTTGCTCAATTGGGGGAGGGGGAGTTTACACTGAACCTGTCAGCCAGGATGTTGGCAATGTCTGTGGGTTCAGTGTATTTTTTGTCATTTTGGACTAACTCTGAGCATACTTGGAAGTTACCACCCAGGTTCCTAACATAACTAGAGAAAGCCTTGTGATTATCTTTAGTGTCCTGCGCAATTTTTCTCTCGAAGCTGGCCTTAGATGATTTTATGAGGACCGTAGTTTTTTGCTAATACTGATCAGAGATGCCTTCCCTTTTAGGGATTTTGCTCTATCATGTAGTAGCTTCCTCCTTCTGTTGTATAGTTTATTTATGGCTGGGGTCCGCCAGACAGGATGCCTGCCTTTGGTGGATTGGGTCTTGGTTTTATTTGGGATTGCATGATCCATGCATTCCTGGAGGTGTCCAGAGAATGCTGTTATAAAGGATTCTGCAGTTTGGACCGTAGTTTCCACTGGCCCGGGGGGTTTTAAGGATTCCACCTCGGTTTTGAGGAGTGAGAATTTTGCTTTAGAGAAGTTTTTCACTGTGGTTTTCTGGGCTGAGGGTGGGGTTGGGATGTGGACATCCAGTGAAATTAATTTATCGTTCGATCTTACCAGTGAGGGGTATACCTCTGGTATGGAGCATAGAGTCCCCATGTTGGTGATGATCAGGTCCAGTATGTTTTCCCCTCTTGTGGGAGTGGTGACTAGTTGTTCCACAGCATTTGAGTTTATAAATTTTAGGAACCTTTGGGCTAGGGTATCGGGGCTTGAGTAATGCTCCCAGTCTATGTTTGGGTAGTTCAAGTCTCCCAATATAATGGTGTTTGGAGAGACCTTCATATTTTCCAGTGTTCTCAGGAAAGCCGAGTGGGGTTTCTGAGTTTGGGAGGGTGGTCTGTAGCAGGCTATAAACTGAAAGGCAGTTTTACCCACTGTTAGTTGCACATGGATGTTCTCCGATGCTTCGTGCAGTGCCACCAACCTGGAGGTGTGGGTATCTTTGATGAATATGGATACTCCCCCTCCTTTTGTGGTTCGGTCCAAGTTTTGGGGCTGAAAAGCATGGTATGAGGTATAACCTGGTAGTGCTGGGGTGCTCTCAGGAGCCTTGAACCAGGTTTCTGTCACTGCACAGACATCGATGCTTTTCATGCTGAGGAGAGCTTCGAGTGCGTAACAAGTAACAAGTGCATGCAAGGTGCATGATGTCACACAGTCTGCTCAGCAAGGAAGGTAGTGTCCATGCACACACTCAGGTACCCACTTTGCTGATCTGGATCCTTGCCATTAATAGCACAAGATAAAAACTGTATTGAAATATTGGCACTCGTAACACCAAGTGCTGACCCATCAAAAACAAAAAAAAAGAAGAAAATACAGGAGTAGAATGAATACTGTGAATCACTCTTTCCTTCTAAACTTGTTTTTTTTTTCTTTGCATAGTGAACAAGCCCCCATCTGCACCCCCCCCCATGTGGGTGACATACACCCCCCCATACCAACTCTGAGATTGCCATACCTTGGAGAAAAGGGAGTATTCCAAGAAATGGCCATCTCAAACTTGGTATATGCAATTCCACTATTTTAGCCTTTCATTCTCTGTATTTTGCGGTCTCTTAGCTAGTTACATCATTCCAAATAGTTACTGATAAAAGTCTATTTTACAGTTGCATATTATATGCCTCAGTAATCACTTCCATCAAGCACATAAGCTTTTAAGAAACAATATGCCAGTTCTCATCTCTTCCAGATAATATTGTTTTGCAATCCGGTTATTTTTCACATGATCTGAACAAAAATGGGATATGTCATGACATGGTAAAAACCACCACCTTTATTTTTAGTTGCTGTATTTGATTTCTTAATCGGAAATCCACTGAAGGAACAGCTTACAAACACAAATAAAGTTTATTATTGCAGCCATCTCACATCGTGATCATGGGCAATAAAATAATTCATTTGTAAACAACTCCTCAGGTTTAATCTTCTCCTTTGATTAAAAGAATAATTTTCAAAAGCCTAATTGTAAGCTATATCTCATACAGGAAATTCTGAACATAAACAATACAGTGGATGATAACACTATGATTATTATTTTCTTTATTGTATGACACTATTGTAATTTCATTTAGAACAAAAACAGATTCCATTTTTTTCACAGCAGTACTAAGACTGAGTTTGTGTGCCTACTGCAACTTTGTTTCTGATGACTCCTACATTCATCATGTTTGCATATCTCTGTGTGTGTTTACGCCTTTCCAGTATGCACTACTTGGTTATGTGAGTTGATACAATTTTAGCACTGTTCTTTACACACAGCTACTTGAACTTTAAAATGTTTGCTTCTGCATTCCATACATTTTAACAATCACTTCATTCATTTCAGGGATGCAGAAAGCCAGAGCTAAGCATAGCGAGCAACTGCGTACTGGCATATATTTTGTATTGCATTGTTTGTTGCTAATTTGGGTATACTGTTCTTTTTTCAAAATGTATTTATTTGCAGTTTTACTAAGCAAATACAACAAATTTGCCTTTTTTACAGGTGGAGATCTGGATAACTTACTACCGGATGTAAGGCATTGCTGACTTCAATACTTGGCTTTCTGGTTCACCTCCCAGTGCAGAGATCTTGCTGTACAAAATCTGAAAGTCCTCCTTTTTAGGTTTTTCATGGGTTCCCAGCTTTGTAATCACAGCTCAAAAGTATTCAGGTACTTTAATTTTTGGTAATCCAAAAACAGCCATTAGGTGGGGTTTGAGTGTGTGTGTGTGTGTGTGTGTGTGTGTGTGTGTGTGTGTGTGTGTGTGTGTGTGTGTGTGTGTGTATTAATGAGATGATGTGTATAATCCAACACACTGTGGGCTATCCCTAGTACCTTTAAGAACTGAGTCTGACCAATTGCAATCCATCACTGTCTTATGGCTTCAAATTCAGTTACTGGAGAGTGTGACTATAATACTAGTTTAACAATCCAGCAGACTGATACTTTTCAGACAGCTGGAATTTGGCACATTGTGTTATATTCTGAATAAGGTGGGTCAGCTGTACTACACTCTGCACCACAGAAGCTCAGCAGAACCTCATTCACTTTCGACCCAGTGTCCTCACAGAGTGCACAGTAAGAATTACACTAAGGAATGATAAATATATAGAGCTAAAACTAGAAAGGAGGAAAAATTCTTAAATGTCTTCTAGAAATGTCCAGAAAATCAATGAACTGTCACTTGTGAAGTGATAATGTTGATATATGTTTGCAACAAACAAAAGCCATGAAATTAAAAAGTACAACATTGTGGGCCACTGATGTTACCAAATTAATAAGACATTCATCACTAAAGATAAAAACATTGCACTGAAAGTGATTCTGCATTAAGATAATACAAAGAAAGACAATGAGAGTATGTTCTTGCACTGATAACATGTTAAGTACAATTAAAGTGACAAATACATCCCCTAAAATTCTGATACCTATAGAAAATTTAAAAAGATAACTGAAAATGTGCCTTTCTTCACTACAGACCACATCAATAACAAGTAAACATAACCACATCAAGCATGCTTCTGGGATTTTTGTTACAACCTAGAACTAACTTGGTTTTCACTAAAGCATCAATGCTGCTCCCCACTGCAACAGCTGATGGACAAATAATCTCCTATTTTAGAAATATTAATGCCTAATTATCCAGATCACAGCCACATGGTCCTTCTGCACTAACACATGTGTTTCTGAAATACATATGTTCAGGTACTGCTTCGAAAGCACAGGATATCAAAAAACACCTCTTACTTTTTTTTTTCTACATTTGCTTTGTTTTTCACGGCCCATTTCCATAATGGCTGCAAAAGCAAGACCACAAACATGAGCAAACAATATTATAAAGTGATCACCGAGCAAAGCATATAATACCTCAGCTGTGTCCAACATTCCTAAACAGCACTCAAGACCCTCATTCTCAGCGCAGTGATGTGCAAAGCACTGCGGTGGAAATTGTTTGCCAGAGATGGCCATCTGCTCTATCTTCCCAGAAACACATGTAATGTTCTTTAAATAAAAATGCAACTAACGGGGACATCTGCCAGAAAATGAAGTTAACATGTCAAGACTTTCGTCAAGCCTGATGCTCATATTCTTTACAGATGGTTGCAGATTACACCAACACTCAAGATTATCACATGGCTTCTTTAAATTCTAAGCAAAAAAAATTGCTTCCTTAAGAGAGTGATTCACATTTTCTGCATTGGTGCCTGCTTTTCATGGTCATAAAATAAGGCATAAAACCATTTGAATTCAGTATGATCTGTAGCATTTTTATAGGCACCGATAAACATTACAAAGAGTGTGTAGGCCCTTGAATGCCATATCTCATTCTTTAGATGAAAAAAATGGTCTTTTGGACATCAGAACTAGCCACTTGTGGTTTACAAGTCCTATGCCCTAAGAAAGAATGAAGTAACACACAAACCAAAGACTGTCTCATCAAGCTAATAATTTCACACTCTAAAACTACTCCCATTTAAAATATGTAGTTTAGTTGTCAGTAATGTAATGAAAACAAAAGGTCAGGCAAAACTAATCCCATAATGGAATGTGATTATAATGGATCTAGTATGGTTCAGTGAGGTTCAATGAGGATTAATTTAATTCAAGTTCAGTGGCACAATACTCCAGGAAACCTCTTTCATTCAAGGAATCACTTGTTGCCTTCCCCATGTGGTTATCAAATAAGACAGCAACAGCATTACATCCTGAAGGTAAACATAATTAGGTTCAGTGCTGGCAGTCAATAAATTGCAAGGTGTGTTTAAGTAAAACATCTTTTGCTGACATTTCCAACCGACTGACGTAAATGAGCAAGAATTTGATGTATTCTGGTTAGAACAGCTATACTGTGAATGTTATTACCGGTGTTATGATGTATTCTGGTTAGAATAACTATACTGTGAATATTATTACCACTGTTATATGATACATGTGCTTAAGGTAAAAATTATTGCCGAGATTGAAAACTATTGTAGTGCACAGGGTGTGGTGATCTGATATCTGGAAAAAAGGCAAATCATTTAATCAGAGACAAGCACCCCCTGTTTACCTTGTTAAGGTCAAGTGTCAAATCTGTCAGTACTGATGAGCAAATGACAGAGAAGATTTCTTTCTCCTTGCTGTGTCTCCTGACAGCTGGCACCAGACTTCCTCTTAAACTTTAGAAAGTTGCTAGAATATCAGGATTTGTATTCATCCGTGTTTTCTGAAAGATGCAAAGTCCGAAACTCAAATGTATGTCATTATTATTTAGTTACTTCGATCCTCAGTGATTTGTCAGAAAAACACAGACTTTATGAAGAGCAGAGCAAACTTATGAGGAAAATATCTGGACATTCTGGGGAAACCTGGACAGCTGAGGAGGCTTGGGAGCATAAACATAAGAAACTGAGTTACACTGTTTTTCGTAACAGTGCTTGCTAGGTGCTTTATGGCTTTGCTCTCAAGGTGAATTTCTTGGCATTCATGCCTTGAACATATAATAAGCAGGTTAAGATTGGTGATCCACTCATAATCTCCTATGTACTTCTTCATTCTGTAAGCCAATCACAGAAAAGTTCCCTACTTTGTCAACCAACACCATTACAAGATAAAAAAGTAAATTCATTACTTCTCTCCCTGAAGAATAAAAAAAGAACTTTATAACCTCATCATGCTTGTTCATTACTGTTAGTACTAGACTGATGTGCTACAAATTTACCTTTTCTTCTTCTTGAGTTATTTATTTTTATTTATTTTACATTTGTTGACCAGGAGAGTCCAACTGAATACATGTCCATTTTCAGCAGAGGCCTGGGGAGAAAAGCTCCACAGATTAAGAACAAATAAGTATGAGATTTCTACACAACAAGCAGGTATTCATGGCAAAACACATGATTTAACAAAATTCCATAGTTATAAAGTTACAAAGTACAAATTTATTGGTAGTCGCAAGATTTAACAAAATTCCATAGTTTAAAATTAGAGTAAAGTAGTACTTAGAATGTACTGGTTTCCAGTAATAACATTGATTGAGACAAATGTAAGTAAAAGGGGGTTGGGAGTGGATGTTAGGCTTAGTTTTGTGAGATGTGGTTGGGTTTAAAGTTGGAATGTGTATAACTGTGGACTGTTGGTGTGGGTGTTTGCAGGTCAGGCACTATAAGGAGGAGTCATGATTCTTCTTGAAGGGATAGAAGTAAAAAGGAGCATGAGAGTGAGGCAGAGGGTGTGTATGATATGGGTCAACCTGGTGGGTAGCAAGGGCATAGCCATGATTCATAGGTTCATAGGTTCATAGGTTCATGAGAGTTTAGGTGTTCTTTTAGTAGCTTTTTGAATGTAACCATTAAGTTGGCTGAGGTAACAGCTGAAGGTAATGAGTTCCAAATTTTACTGATGTCTTTAGGGAAGAGGGAGTCACCTTCTGTGTTATTGCTTTTGGTCACCTTGATTAGTCCTTTATCACTAGAGCGAAGCTGTCCGGTATTAGTTTGTAGTTTAAGTAGATTAGATAATGCTGGGTTTTTCAGGAAGTAGTAGAAGTTTATGGGCGAAAGAAAGCTGATGGAACGGGAGGAGATTTGGGAATTCAAGCCAGTTAAGTTGATTTAGAGAATGACAGTGGTGGGCACTGTAGGGGGCACCAGTAGCAAATTTGGCAATTTGATTGTAGCAGATGTTAAGCTTGGCCATTTCAGTTTTGGGTAGGTTGGTGAAGATGGGAGTGGCGTAGAACAGTGTGGAGAGGAGGTGGGTTTGAGCTACGGTTATTCTAGCAGGTTGGGTTAGAAATGGTTTGTTTTTATAAAGACTGCCCAGTTTTTTTTGTGAATGTTTTCAACAGTTTGATTTGTATGTAGATCAAACTTGAGGTTGTTGTCAACAGTCACTCCTAGCAGTTTAGTAGTTTAGTATGAGTGTCTGGAGAGATGATAGTCCCATCTCTGGACACAATATTGAATGTGTTGGGCATTGAGATGGATTTGTTTGGTTTAAATAGCAACAGTTTAGTCTCTTGGGGATTAAGTAATAGGTTTTTTGTTAAGAAGCCAGGTTTTTGTAATTTGGAAGACTTTTTGGGTAATGGAGAGGAATTTGTGTGGGTTGTTGGCTGAGCAGACTAATGTTGAGTCATCAGCATATTGTACAACAGTTGCAACTTGGCATATGCTGTGGAGATCATTAATGAAGATGGAGAATAAAAGGGGTCCCAGAATGGACCCTTGTGGGACTCCTGTGGTAATAGGCAGCAGTGAGGATAGGTTGTTGTCCCATCTAACTGCTTGTTGTCTACCATGTAGAACGTTTTGAAACCAGGCTAGTGCATGATCACTAAGGCCAGGATTAGTAAGGGAGTGGAGTAGTTTGGGATGGTTGACCATATCGAAAGCTTTTGACAGGTCCAAGAATATGGCAGATGTTGATTTACCTAAGTGCCTGTTTTGGTTAATGAGGTTTGTAAAGGAAAGAAGGGCTGTGGTTGTACTGTGGGCAGGGCGGAATCCATGCTGGGTAGGAGAGAAAATTGGTTATTAAGTAGGTATGGCATAAGTTGGTAATGTACACATTTTTCAAGAATTTTTGCTAGTGGGGACAGGATGGCAATGGGACAATAGTTGGTGAGGTCAGTAGATGTTCCACCTTTATGTAAAGGGATGATGTAGGATGTTTTCCAAATAGGTGGGATGGTGCTTTCTGATATAGATCTGTTAAGTAGAATAGAGATTGGGTAGGCAAGTTCATTAGCAGCCAACTGGAGGTATTCTGCTGGGATACCATCTGCTGCTAGGGTAGTAGGCTTAAGTATGGACAGTAAATGTTTGATATAATTGGTAGGGATGGGTTGAAACTGGCAGGTAGTTTGGGGACTGACTGCAGGTTTGGGGATATTGGTAGTAGTAGTAGTGGGCTGTTGTTGAACTAGTTTAGAGATGGTTTCTATGATGTATTTGTTGAATGAATCAGGTATGTCGGTGATTTCTCCTGTGGAGGTTGGCGATGGGGTGGAGGGTTTGCTGGGTGAAGTAGTTTGTTTATTCCTGCTCAGAATTTTTGGGGGTTGTTTTGGTGCCTGTTTTGCAGAAGTAGGAAATAATTATTTTTATCCTGGAGAATAGTTTTTTTTTGAGGGTAGCCTAATGGTTAAGGTGTTTGCCTTACAAACACAAGGTGCAGGGTTTGAGTCTCACAAGGGGTAATTGGCTAGGCTTAAAATGGCTCGCAAGAGCAGTTAGCTTAGTACTAATCTATGAACCTATGAACCTATGACTTCATTTCTAAGTTTCTGCAATTGTTCTCTAGCTGCTGTAGTGATGCCAAGCTGTATTCCTTTGAGAAATCTTATTTTTAGTCTCTTTGGTGATCCAGGGGGCAGTATTAATTTTGAGTTTTGTGGTACGAATTGGGCCATGGGCATTTAGAATTTTTAGGAAAGTGTTGTTGAATTGGATTACACCTTCTTCTAGGGGTACTTTTTTTAGTATGTTCCAATTATGGTATTTTAGTTCAAGTTTGAATTTGTTTGGGTCAAAGTTATTTTTGTTCTGGGTAGTTTGTATTAGAGAAATAGAGTTGGCATGGATTTTGTATTTTAGTAAAACGGTGAGTTGGTAGTCGCCAGGGGCATCTGGAAGGACTCCTGCTTGGTATGGAGTACTCGTCTTATTTATCATGCTCCAATCTAGGAGACTTTCCTAGCCTACTGTTAGACTGAATGACTTGAGAGAAGCTGTAGATATTAATATGGTTGGTGGGGTTAGTGGTTGAGAAAGTGTTCCAGTCAATATTAAAGTCACCTAGGATGATGGTTTCTTGAGAAAGATTTTGATTAACCCAGTGTATGAGGGATTCAAGGGAAGGAATGTTGTTGCCTGGTGGTATATAGCCAGTGATAACGCTGACTGATTTTTTTGTCGCTAAGTTTGAGTTTGGCTAAGAGAAGTTCAGAAGTACTGAGGGAAGGGATTGGAGGATTAACAGTACAAATTTTTAGGTTGTTTTTGTAAAGTAATGCTACCCCACCTCCTTTTTTTGTATAGGCTATCTTTTCGTAATACGTTGTACTCAAGTGGGAGGAATTCACTGTCTGGTGTTGTGGGTTTTAATCATGTTTCAGTTTAGGATAATAAACCATTATAATTTGTTACTTACAAAAATGTAAGTTAGCAACACAAACCTATACATAATCGAGATCCTGTGACTTTTAATGGCACTCACCTAACAAATTAAATCCTGCCTCTGCATTAAGTCAAAACAAATCAATCATTCAGAGTTACTGTTGGCTACGTGGCACAGAGCGAAGAAGCACTGACTATAAAACAGATGAGTCAGCAGCCTGGGCACTGGATGAACCATCTAGGGAAGATGGTAGAGAATCTCTGATTCTGCATTGTCTATTCTAGGAGAAGGGAGGGACTTCATTCTACAGTGATGCTGATTTGTGCTATGAACACATAATACAGTGTACAGTACTTCGGATATACACACATCTCTGCCAATTTGCCATACACAGTAGCCTTCCATAAATCATGTGTAAGGGTGTACACATAATTCTGGGGTGGGGGAAGGTACTCTTATTAGCCAATGCACAAATCAGTAGCCAGTGAGTGGGGCTTAACCATCAACAGAAAAAAACATAATGGCTGCCTTAATGAGTACTTCTAACAACTGGGTCTCGCCCTAAAATTAATGAATGGGCTGAACAATCGTTTGAGGGCTGATGGCTACTAGGTGGCAAGAATAAGTAGGCCACACAAGAAAAGTCTGCACTTAATCACAGTACAGTTCAAATCCTGAAAAATTTAAAAAAAAACTCTTTGATAATTTAGAATTATCTATGTGTAAGTGAATTCTATCAGTCAATCAATTAATAAATAAATAAATAAATAAGGGAATACTTTACAGTTTAGGGATAACAAAGTGGTGCATGTGCTATGTTCTTATTAAGTATACAGTAAAGCCAAAAAAACTTTTTTATTACAGTTCATCCCCTAAGAATGTGTTATCACATTTATAAACAGAGACATCCTATTATTAAGAAAAGCATTTAATGTGGTTTTGTGCACATTTCTCAGAAAATTGGATGTCTTGCCTGGATGTTTACTGTTTAGGGTTAAGACTATAAGCTATTAATAACCATTCTACAATCCTGACCTAACTCCTTCAATCTTGAATCAGAAACCTTTTGAATATGTGCAAAACAACCAAGCACTTCTCCCAGGTCATCCATAAAACTAGCCAGGTGTAGCTAGTAGGTGTACTCATTTAATAAATGAACAAAAAAGTAATTCTGTGTATTTGTGTCAATTAATTCTTATGCTACATCTCACTTTATAAGCTGCACACATACAGGCAGCAAATATGCATAAAAGAGTAAGGTGGTAAAGTATCCATCTAGTCATCTATTTTATAAATGACTTGTCCTAGTGAAGATGCACTAACCAAAGCTCAGCAGAAGAAGACAGACTTCCCTAACCCTAGATCATTCCATATGATCCCCAGGCATTCCCAGACAGGCTTTGAGATACAATTTGTCCAACATGTCTCTGAATTTGCCCTACAGCCTCATCACTGCTAAATCTCTCATGGAGATGCATAGGAGGCATCATCACAAGTACTCCAAAACACTGCAACTGTGAACATAAAGCAATGGCAGTCCAAGATCCTCATAGATTAGTTTCTCACTCTGTCACAGGAAGTGATTCCAGTTGCCATGTGAAGGTACCACATTTCTATCACTTGTATCCATAATCTCCTCTTTTTGTTCACTACCTAAAGCTCATGACCCAAGGTGAAGATGGAGACAAGGTCAGCTTCAACCTATGATAAAGTAATGGCTTCACTACAACAGCCTAGAACAACACCGTGGTACTAAAACTCATGCAATATCCACTACTCATCTTCATGATCTGCTACGGTTTCATTACAACAGCCTAGTACAACACCTGCGGTACTAACACTCATGCAATATCCACTACTCATCTTCTTGATCTGCTACGGTTTCATTACAACAGCCTAGAACAACACCGTGGTACTAAAACTCATAGAATATCCACTACTTATCTTCATGATCTGCTACGGTTTCATTACAACAGCCTAGTACAACACTGTGGTACTAAAACTCATGGAATATCCACTACTCATCTTCATGATCTGCTACGGTTTCATTACAACAGCCTAGAACAACACCGTGGTACTAACACTCATGCACTATCCACTGGTCATCTTCACAATTTGGTCTGCCTTCAATCAATACAGTTCCAAGATACTTAAGTGGAAGTGATTCCAGTTGCCACATGAAGGTACCACATTTCTATTACTTGTATCCATAATCTCTTTTTGTTCACTACCTAAAGCTCATGACCCAAGGTGCACTATCCACTGGTCATCTTCACGATTTGCTCTGCCTTCATTCAATACAATCTCAAGATACATAAACTCCTTCACCTGAGGTATCTGCTCCCTCCTCATTTACAAATGGCCATACACTATTGTTTGCAATCTCTGATTTGAACCAGATAATTTTCATCACAGCTGTTGCACAGTCAGCAGCAAACCACATCAATTCACAAATGAGATCACAGTCATTTGGGTCAAGTAAGACAACATCTTCTGTAAACAAAAACTCCATGTTCACATCTCCAGATTGTACCACATTCAGAACATGGCTGTGCCCTGATACCTTGCCCATAAATATAAAGACTGTAAAAGATGCCATCTGTTACTGTCGTACCAAGGTTTGCTGTCAACACAAGGGAATTTGTCTGATGTGTGTTAAATATTGCATTTATTGAGATGATTTTTAACTGACACTGATAGACTGATAGACACACCAATACACACACACACACACACACACACACACACATATATATATATATATATATATATATATATATATATATATATATATATATATATATATACATATATATATATTGGGTTGGCCTTAGCAATTATAAGGCCCAATTTGGACCACTTTTTTGGGGTCCTTCACCTGAACTTCTACTTACTATTCTGACTTCCAGCCATGCTGCCTTCTTGAACTTGAGGCTATCTCAGATTAGATATCAGGAATGCATGGTGTTACTTTTTTTTTTTTTATTTTACATTTGTTAAGCGGGAAAGTCCGACTGGACACAGGTCCATTTTCAGCAGAGGCCCGAGGAGATAAGCTCCAAAAACACATAGAATACAAGGTAATTACACGGAACATTTGTTTCATTTCATGAGAACTTTCATTGCATACACAAAAAGAAGATGAAACATACAGTGTGGAATATATTAAATTAACAATTCAAACAATAATCAAACATTGAGGTATAGAGTAACAAAGAGGCATTTTTTTAGTATTCAGGAGACAGACTGTCTGTGAGTAGCTGGTTACAGAGGTACTGCATTTTAAAAACAATTTATTGTCTTACAGTTTGTCATAAGACATACTAAAACAGAAATAAACTATTGAACCTAAGGAATAACTCAGATAGAACATCTCTTATAGTTCCTCTCAGAGCTGCTTATTTTGCTCAGGCACCTATAAGAGGCCTGTTTGATGGGCCATTAAGGCACTGTGTATACCTAGAGCTCCATCAGGTGGGTGAACACTGGCTTACCATTAAACACATTCCCAAACTCCTGTATTATTGCCCTCAGCTCCTAAATGTGGTTAGGAGATAGCTATTCACTTCCTATTTGTCTCTCTCTGAGTCACTTCTTTTTTGGGGTACAGGGAAGGGAGAGGATCCATGTAGTCATGGTGACTCAGTAAATGGCTACAGGGTCATAGAGTCCCCTAGGCTTCCCTTCTGATCTCTCTGCCACTTCATTCTGAACATGACCATTTTACTCTTGGCTTGCTTATGATTTCTTTGAAAGTGATAGTAGGGTTCATTCTTAGACTGGTAATTCCTGTCAAACCTAAGCATAAGGGAAAGAAAAAGCTGTTTCACTAGCTGCACAGCTTTCCACCCATTCCTCCATGTTTGGATAACTCATCAGTGGGGCTCCCAAAGAGCACCCTCTTATATGAGGGGATCACTAATGAGCTGCATTTTCATCCTCGAGCATGGGCTGTAGCCTTCAACAGGCATGTCTCCTGATCACTGTGAACATACAGCCCTGGACGCTGCATCCACAGTATCAAGCCCACAACTGGTAGAGTGTTTAGCTAACAGATGGTCTGTGTGAAGTCTGCATCAGACACCTCCTCAGTCTTCAACTTCTTTTGGTCAAAGAGGACAAATGGAAACTTGGTCACATGTGTCTGACAGTGAATGACTCTGAAGGCCATAGTGGCACGTATATATATTTTCTTTCCAAATTGGTCCAGCACTCTGCTTTCATTAACATTAGGAAGAGTAGTAGGAACAGATTCCAGTTCTGATCCCTTCTCTGAATGTGCAGAACCCACTACTGGATCCATCCAGAACTCACTACTGGATCCATCTCAACTTTTCTTGTAAAGAAACCTGTGGTATTTGTTGGGCTTTGCAGACATTATCAGGTTTCTTAGGGCAGGGGACTCTGTGTTTGGTTCCTCATATGATACTAAGAATACATCCTCTACATCTCATATTGCCAACAGGTTTAGAGCCATTTAGACCCAGTAAATTAATATATCTTTTCCTGGAGTATGACACCTTTTTGTCTTCCTATTTGAACTAATTTTCATCCCACAAAGAATGTCTTCAAATGAGATTTCCTCTGTGGCTGATATGGTGTCATCATAACCTGTGTCATAACCAAAGAGAGGGGAGACATTTCGGAGGCCCAGTCTAGTTCTTCCCCCTCACATCCCGAGGAGTCATCTTCCCTCTCTTAGCAGTGAGGACTTCAGACAGAGGACTGATATGCACTTGGTTACAGATTCTACAAGACCTGAACAAACTCCTGAATCAGGTCACTTTCTGAGGAGCAGCCTGGAACAGTGTAAGGATGGGTAGGCACCTGCTCATTACCTGAGGCCCACATGCTAACAAGGAGCTGGATGTGGGTGCTCTATGCTTGAGGTTCTAAATCTGATTAAGTAGGATTACCACCTTGGAATCTAGAAATAATGATGGGTTTGCCATACCTCCATGCTCTGAGTCTCAATGTATTCCCTGACTAGAATACTGAGTACAGAATCCGCCTCTTCTGGGAGAATAAAGTGCATCTTGCAGGGGAAGAATGGGAGGGAGTGGCCACTGTTGGCTCACCCATCTTGGGGTGAGGAAGGCATCCCAGGATCATTGTAATAAAGCAGTCCTACTGCTTAGCAAACTCTGTACTGCATACATTGTGTGCCCTTTAGTCAGGAGGTTGTGTAGTGCACATGCACCTCCTGAAGGCAGTGATGGCCGAGTCTGCAAGCCTGCCGCATGTGTCAGGAGTTACAGCAAACTCTCTAGCAGCAGTATGATGCTGTGCCAGTGTTCTTGCTCTCCCCTCTGAACCTAGATGTAGGTCAGGCTGAGTCCAGGCTAGGCCAATGTGGTTAGAGTAGGCCCTGTGAATGAGGAGATGAGATGAGATGACAGCAGTTGATGGGCAGCTGTGGGGAGGAAAAAAATGCACTTCATTCACAGCATCTGATGTGTGACATATGGTCTAAACTGTATACAGTGTCTCTCAGTTCTTTTGTCCTTGCCTTGATATTCAGGCAGAAAGCCTCCAAAAGGGCATTGCCAGAGGTGACAGATCCCTCAGACACAAGCAAGGTAGTGAGATTGGATGTCACCTTTGCATTACCCAGGTGCCTGACTGCCTTCTCCTAAGATCACGTTTATTAAACACTTCTTTGGGGGGCTGGTGTTGAGGTAGGTGAAGAAATGGGAGATGCCCTCCCGGTAGAAGTTAAAGCCTCAAGTCCTACTCCAGTCATAGCAGTTTTGCAGGGAATGTTCCTTTGTCTGAAGAGTTTTCACTTAAATTTTTGTCATACCCAACTGCTCTCAGTATCATGCAATGGACCTAAACAAAAAATGTACAAACTATGATAATCATTGTGAGGCATTTATCGACTAAAGAGCATCTGCCTTCTTTCTTAGGGGAGGACATGACCTGAAATATGTTACTTTGTGAGATCCTTCTAAATTACACATAATTAGAAGCCACTAACAAGATGCTATAAGTGAAAAGAGAAAAATGTTCCCATTGGGGTACTTATCTGACTGACGTCTGAAGTAAGCTGAATTATAGACACATAAACACAGTACAGACACTAAGAATTAGGAGAAGGATCTAAAATAGAATGGGCAGATGTCAGCTGTATACAGGAAACTCCCCAACATGTCTAAAAGGTATGCTGCAGCAGTGACCAATATGAAGAATATCTCCTCATTACTGGTTTATTTTCACTTTTTTACAAGGCACTAAATCTCATACAGATCTGAACTGGAACATTCCCCAGCTAATGAGGGTGTACAAATTGATGAGCTGCAGGGTTCGAATTACCCGGCAGTAAGCTTATTAGCAAATAGTGTATACAGTATTACATCCTTGCAGTGACAGACAGAACAATGACACAGTCTATGAGAAAACATATGGAGTTCTTTCTATGACGTGTACTTCAAGGATCAAGCTTGAAAATATATATATGCATTTAAAAACAGGCCCTAATGGACATGGGAGTGGTACTGAAGGCTATAAAGGATATCACTAGTGAGATTATCAATGACTAACAGAAAGGAAATGTCCTTTAAGTGTTCCCACATATTATTAAATTACTTTTTTGCACCACTACATAGAAAAAAAGTATTTATCATAATCTTTCTAAGTACACATGACCCAATTTTTAATAATATCCCTCATAAAATACTATTTTTTCTATGCCTATATCACCAAGACTTTCAGTGAACTTTATGATTGCTGACATCACAGTAGAGACAGTGTAGGAATGTGTCCATACACTTTAATGGCCACAACACCACTTATGCACAAGGGCATGTCCAGTGAAGTCAATATGTGTGTGCTCACACTATCCTTAGAGGGATGCCACTAAGGGATAAATGAAATGTATGTGGATGTATGCTTAAACAAATTATCCATAAAGTTTTTTTTCCTAAGAAATTACCTGAATAAAAAATAAATCAAATGGGAATGCATCATGTCATTAAACTACAAAGTGCACCCTCGCTGTCTCTCTGGATATATATATATATATATATATATATACAAACACACACAAACACACTTTAAAAACACTTTAAAGGTATCCATTTTTACGCTTTAATATTTACACTTTAGATTTGCAACACTATTTAAATGCAACCAAGCAGGAGGGAGAACTTTATATCTGCTAATTTCACTCGCATCACATTTACGTGCTTGTGTATGAGCATGCATATAAATGCGCAGTCCCACACACACACACACACACACACACACACACACACACACACACACACACACACACACACACACACACACAAACACATTTATTCCTGTATACATTGCATCTGGCTCCCACATGGCTTGATAAGTGAGTTATTTTCTTCAAATTAAACAAACACTATTACTCTGAATATCCGCTGCCATTTATAGGAAAGACATGACTCCCAACTAAAAGACAAATATTTTTTTGAAAGCTTAAAATGTCACAGCTATAACATGCCAGGCATCCAAATTAATAACCCTTTTCTTCCACTGTTAGAAAGAGACCAAAAACTATTGAAAAAAACAGATTACATGTTTAAAAAGAAAATGCCAAACTGATAAACCTGTATTTGTGGCCACTACCTGAAACCTTGTAATCTTAGGGTCACAGGGTGCATGTGGCTTAGACTACACTGCTATTACTAGTAGGAAATACAAGAAGTAATTAAGATTCAGGAATATACTTTTTTACCATTTTAATTGAGTTTTGCTTTTGCTGTTGGGTTATGCTGTGCATTTAATAAAATCCACAACACACATTAATATAAAATACTGACTTGTGTCAGTTAATAAGACAATATTTTATCCAGTATCAGTATGTTCAACACTCCAGCACCCTCTGAACCAGTTAAACAAGTAATGTATGCCCCCATAACATGGAATGGGGGTTGGTACTGCAATACACATCTAAGTCTGGGTCCATGGCTCAGTAGTACAGTCTAGGAGAACTGCATGACGTCTCTCAAAAATTATGAAACAATATAAATTGCTTAAGTGGTCTGTAGTAAAATAACTCTAATTTAGACAGAGGGGGATACTGGGAACAGAGGGTTGAATAGCATGAACTAGTATGGCAATTAAGGTTCACTGCCTGTGTCCCTTTCGGATTAAATGAATTTATATCTTATAAAAATGTTCTTAAATCAAGAGCTGCAAATTTTAATTTAATGATACCCTAATTAATGTCACAATATTTAATATTATAACATAGTTTGAATACTGCATGCACTCACTAACTGTTGTTTGCGGTGTATCACTTTAATGAGGTTTTATACTCTGTAATATGATTGTTCTGCATTTTTATTGGTCATTTTTTTACTATTTAAGTTGATCACTGATTTGAAATTTAATTCTGGTGAAGTATTTTATCAATAAAGGCAAAAAAGCTAAATCTTTTTATTAAAGTGTTGTTGATTGGTGAACCTCACAGTGCATTTGGCAAAACTCTGCACAAAAATTTAGCTAACTCATTTGTAGATAACCTTGTCATTGGTCACAGGATGTTAGCATAGGTACAAACCTAAACAGATGAAAGTAAATATATTTAAACTGGTTACAACATCACTAAATGATTCCCATTCTATCACTGGTGCATTTCATCAAAATGGGAGGAGAAAAAGGTTACTATACCTGGGTGAAGTGGAAGGAAATATCTTACACATTCCAAGCTAGGATGTTTCCCCATTGTATCCTACAGTTTAATCGGAATCCTCTAAGATCACAAAATCTCAGAGGAAATTTGTATAACTTAACAAAATGGCTGACAGCAGAAAGGAAACCGATGAACCTACAGAGAAATGTTATAACAGACGGTATCCACTTAGATAAAATCATGATTACCAGCAGTATGCTAGAGTGAGAATATGAAATGGTCCTTCTCAATATCTATGTAAGTGACACTGCAGAAGGACCCAAATGGAAAATATGTACTTTTGATAATGACATAATGACAGCTAATAAGGCTGTTTTACCAGGTACTACATAAGGTGCAGAAAGGGGCATGGTACTTTCAGAGGAACAGTTCAAAACATGGCAACTTAAACTTAGTGTAAAAATTGCAAAACAATAGGAGTGAAGGGGATATTTTGCTCCATGCAAAAGATTGCACTAAGAGATTTAACAGTATTTAAACATTACAAAATCAGTGCCAAGCATGTTCCATTACACTAGCAGTCACTCCAGACTGCTATGACACATTGACATTAATCTCAGGACATCACAGCCTCTGTTAGCAAAAGGTACAAAGCCTACAGCAGACTTCTTTAGTATGATACCTGATGTGTACTAAACGTGAAAGGGAAGTACCTAGCATAACACGAGGTACCTGAAGTAGCGGTGGTATGTTTACCCCAGATGTTGCTGTTAGCAGGACAGGAATGGTGGAATGCTCAGGGCAGGTGCTGGGGTTGGCAAGGTTTCAAGATGAGCTCTACAAGCTTTCTAACTTTGCTGCAGCTTAAACACAGACATTTTGAAGTAAGATGCTGAAACTAGACTGCATCTGACAGGAACATGAACAGGTAAATGGAGGTAGGTGGTGTGATGTCATCAGTACAGATGACTATACTTGGTTAACATGAATAAAGACGTGATATGCACAGATGCAGAGCTGGAATCTCATGGGATATACAAGGATGCAGATCAAGGCAATAATGGGTTAACATCAACCAAAACTTCCTGTACACACTGAATCCATTCAATCTTGATAAGCCTCTTGGATTATGACCTCTGAAAACAATACAGCCCTCCTTACAAAGGTTTCTAGGATAGGAATTGCATATAAAATGAAATCTCTAAAACCACCTAAACCAATGCAGAAAGAAGATTACCTGTCTGAGTTCAGAATACATTGGTGGAAGACACAAACAAGAGCTTGTCAAAGCTTTACCAGAAGAGATGGAGATCACTACTAACACTGTAGTGTCGCAAGAAGGAGATGATGCCATTTGGATGAGACATTAAGGTCCAGCTGCATGAACCACTGACAGTTTCAGGAAAATTTGAAGATCCCATAATATTCTGGCCAAAGGACATTTGTGGTGTCAGGAACTTATACCAAATTCAATCTGAATGAAGTCCTAGGAAGCTAGAGGGCCTTGTCTCTGGAGGAACAAATTGCTAAATTAAGGAATCTGGTCAAGGTGTTTCTGATCTCTCCCATTGTGGGTTTGTTTTGTTACTTGGCCTTTTCCCAGTCTTTAAAATGGCTCTTGTCCTTCACCCTTATTGTTGTTCCGGTCCTCAGAATTACTTTTATGTGTATTTTTGTGTTCTATTCAATAGTTTTCTATTTCCTAGAGTCCTAAAAGGACTTTTTTTGTATCCTCTAGCTTTTTTAAAAGTCTTTGAGTCTATTTTAGTACTTTTTTTTTGTCTTTTTTTTGAGTCCTTATGAGGACTTTTAATGCCCTTCAGTTTCTGGTCTTTTTCAGAAGTCTTAGGAGAAATTGCGTGGTACTGTCTCTCTGAGTTCTTATAAGAACTTTTCATACCCTGTTTTTTGTGACCTGTGACTTTCATTCTTTTTCAGTAATCTTTAAAAGAACAGAAATGTAATTCTTTTTTGTTTGAATCCTTATAAGCACTTTTTTGCCCTGTGGCTTTTTGTCCTTATAAGGACTCAAAAACCTCAATATCAGCACTACATGATCAAATGACTGTTCATTCGATAGAACTTTGTCTCAGTCTGCTAATTAACTCAGCATTCAACCAAATGTCATCATGCTGAGCTGACTATGAAAATTGGTTACACATCTATATATATATATATATATATATATATATATATATACACACACACACACACACACACACACACACACACACACACACACACACACACACACACACACACACTCATGTCTGCAATATAGTGGTATTCCATACCATCAAATGTCCATGCCATGTTATCGTAAATGCAAGAGATGCCAACATAAAGACCAGCTTATTTTCAATATTTAAAGAGGGATGGTTTGCTGGGTCTATATTATAACATCAAAGTCTTAAAACTTTGAATGTTATAATATTGAACCATTTTGATCGAAAGACCATAACATCAAACACTCAGAATAGCAATTTTTTTTCCCAAGGAAATAATTTGCTGTTCCAACAAACATACACACAACACAAGCACACCAAAATAACTAATCCACACACATACACTTCACAAAACCCTACACTAAACCATACATACACTACTAGCTATCCACTTACCTTAACCCAACCCTAACCCTAAGGTCCGTAACTACTGCACACTCACCTTACCCGCTCCCTAACGCTAAAGTCCCTATCGCAGACTCACCTTACCAGCTCCCTAACCCTAAAGTCCCTATTGCACACTCACCTTACCCACTCCCTAACCCTAAGGTCCCTATCGCACACTCACCTTACCTGCTCCCTAACCCTAAGGTTCCTATCGCACACTCACCTTACCCACTCTCTAACCCTAAGGTCCCTATCGCACACTCACCTTACCCGCTCCCTAACCCCAAGGTCCCTAACTATCACACACTCACCTTAACCCGATCTGTTCGCACACTTACCTTAACCCGGTCCATAACCTTCGCTCCACAGTCGAGGAAATAGCGAAGCTGCAGAAACAGCCCACTGAATACTTTCCCTTGGAAAGTATTCAATATTCTGCAGCTTCACTATTTTCAGCGTTCAGTGCATAGGGTGCGATATTATAACATTCAAAGTTTTAAGACTTCGATGTTATAATACAGACCCGGTTTTGCTGGTGACAAGGGGTAGAAGCACTGCATCTTACAAAGACACGATTTCTGCACATTCATAAACAGCAACCTGAAAATATCTATTCACCTTAAAAAAGCCACAAGGATTACATAACATTCCACAAAGAGGCCCAGTTTGTTTGCCTTTAATAATTACGGTATATTTTGTGTTTTGTAAGGATGGAGCAGTGACAGCTTTATATTGCATTATATAGTATTAAATGGTTTCGGTATAACATCTCAAAGTAGTACAGGAAAATGAAAATCCTTCAAGAAGCTACTACTATTTTTCTAAGGATTCAACAATCATTATTTTTCATCTCTGAGCTTTTAATCCACACACAGCCCTCTGGGCATACAAAATGTGCAAATTATTTAATGACATTGAATGTAAATCACGCTCAAGCTTCAGATGCAGGAAACATAGAAAAAAGCAAGTAACTCAATACTTTTTTATTAAGCAGAAAAGCTTTACAAATGAAATAATGGCGCAGACAGTTGCTCATTAATGAAATGAAAAAGTAGAACAAATTTAGGCTGTCTGTTATAAAATTTTATTCGCTCAGGACAGTCAAGCTGTGAAGTATCATTTCTCATTTTATGAGACTCTGCTTCTACTCACAGCTGCAAATATTACCACAGAAGCGCTGGAACTTGCATGCTGTGACCAGAATCATGCAGTGCAGACCAAGATGTCAGAAGGTTTGAACCTATGACCTCCTGCTTCCCAATCTTTACTGCTTGTTTCATCAAAATGCAAACCACCTTAAGTAGAATGGTTTCTTTAAGCATGTTATATTCTGTAAAAAAATAAATCTGCCTACTTGCTGTTGCTACAACTTTAAGCTTTCACCACAGGTTGAATCATCTTTCACAGAGGCCAAAAACTGGAAATTAGCACCCATTTTGGGTATATGTTTTCATACAGGTGTAGCTGGATTTGCTACACTCAGATTGAAACTGGTGTTCCAGAATGTTCTATATGTGTTTTACTTGACAAAGGCAACCCTTTTGGGGGGGTTAAATAGAAATATAGAAGTGAGCATATAAAAGTAAATGACTGTACAAAACTACATAGGACAACAGCATTGCTGCTCAAAGTGTTTGTTCTCAGATGGAGTGTGTTTTGTGTGGAGTCTGTATGTCTATCAAGGGTCTAAGTATGATTACGCAAGGTGCTCTGGTTTCCTGCCACATCTCAAAAATACACACAGATGATGTGGAGATCATCCAAACCAGCTCGTATGTGTAGGTATTGTGAATGATTGTATGTATGCAAAACCTGTGGCAAACTGACATTCTACTTAGGATTAGTTTATTACTGCAGAGAGCAATGAATGGCTCCAAAACAACAGGTAATCTCAAATGAATTACACGGGTAACTGGAGAATGAATGCACTGAGAAATTATAAATAACTGTTGACCCATGTCACAATAACATGCGACATACACTCAGTCTTGATATTTTAATCTTACCCTATCTAAACTTAATCTTACAGTCATATTCTGAATTATGCTATGTATTCATTCTATATATCATTTTTCATTAGAAAGATCATAGGTTCATAGGTAGGTACTAGGCTATTGGCCCTAGGGTCTATACAAGCCTAGCCAAAAAGGCACCCTGGCTTTCGCCACCCAAAAAAATTATTTTCCTGTGCCCCTGTCAAGCAGAGCCACAGAATTGATCCCCGGGGTGAATTTCCTATTACCCATCCAATCATCAAGATTTTTCTTGAAGAGTGCTAATGAGGAGCTTTGTTTGATATAGATAGGTAGTTTGTTCCAGAGTATGGGAAGTCCCTGGGACAGGAATCTATCCCTCCAGCATGTTCTGTTTATTGTGGCGACAAGGTTTAGGTCCCTAGAGCATGTAGCTTGGAGGGATTGGGATTTCTTTAAGGGGAGCATGTCCAACAGCTCTGGGTTTGACATAGCTTTGTATGTTAGGCAGAGATTGCCTCTGAGTAGGCGATATGCAACGGAGTAAAGCTGGAGTTTTTTTAAACGGTCTGCATAGGGCATCTGTTTGAGGCCAGTAATCCTCTCTGTGAGGTACTTCTGTGGCCTTTCCAGTTGTTGTAGATGTCTTGTGAGGTACCTACCAAAAGGGGCGTTGTACTCTATAATGGGTCTAATGAATGATGAGTAAAGGGGAACAATGACCTCTTTTTTTCTGGATGAGAAACCTTTTGTGATGAGGTGTGCCACATAGAGGGATTTCCTGACCACTGTGGCGATGGGATTATTAAAGGAGAGACTACTGTCCACCTGTGTCCCAAGGTCTCATCACATTTTGAGTGTTAAGTAGAATACCGTCTATGTGGTAGTTCATGGGTACAGAGTTTTTACCAAAGGGGATGACAATGCACTTTTTGGCATTGAGCTTGAAGCCATGGCTTTGACACCAGGCATCTGTCTCAGTGAGGCCCTTTTGTAGGATGTCCACATCGTTAGGAGTTTCGATTATGGCTCCTAGTTTGCAGTCATCTGTGAACTTAGTTAGCCAAAGACCTTCTGTGTTAGCCTGTACTTCAGAGAAGTAGATGCCAAACAGGAGAGGACCCAGGACTGAACCCTGTGGTACTCCACTTGTCACTGGTCTGAAGTCTGATTTGGAGTCTGCGACTTTCGCAGTGTGGGTTCTGTCAGTAAGCCAGTTGGCAACCCATCCTGTGACATAGGGATGTATACCTAGTTTAGTGAGTTTACCTATAATTCCAGAGTGGGGGATGGTGTTGAACACCTTTGCGAGATCTAGATAGGCTGTGCGTACCACCTTGCCCTCATCTATGGCTTTGGTGACTGCTTCAAAGAAGTCTATCAGGTTTAAGAGACATGGTTTGCCTTTTACAAACCCGAACTGTGTGGGGTCCAGAGTTTGGAGATCACCAATGTCTTTGTTTACGAGTTCCATGATGATACGTTCCATGGCCTTGCAGACCAGGGTTGTCAAGCTAATGGGGCAGTAGTTCCCAGGGTCTGTTGTGGCTCCCCCTTTGTGGAGTGGGATAACCATCATGGTGCACCATTCAATTGGCAGAAAGCCTGAGGTGAGGCTATGACTGAACATGGTACTTAGGTGGGGTGCCAGTTCATTCTGTAGTTTGTGTAGAAGGCAGCCTGGGATGTTGTCAGGTCCCATGGATGCTGTGTTCTTGGCTTTGGAGAGTGAGGTTTTTACCTGTGCAACCGTGATTACAGGGACTTTGCATTCTTCCAGTATAGAGATGGGCCCTTTAGGGGGTGAGAGGGGGGTAAAGTTAGCACTGAACCTATCTGCCAAGATGTTGGCAATATCAGTTGGTTCTGTATATTTAGTGCCATTGTGCTGTAACTCAGAGCAGATCTGAGTGTTGTCATTGAGATTCTTGACATAGCTATAGAATGCTCAGTGGTTGTCTTTAGAATCAGTGCAATTTTGTTTTCATAACTAGCACTGGAGGATTTTATGAGGGATCTCAACTTCTTACTGAGGCTGATCAGGGAGTTCCGCCAATCATGGGATTTTACTCTTTTTTTGCAACAGTTTCTTTCTTCTGTTGTAGATTTTGTTTATGGCAGAAGACCACCAGATTGGCTTCCTTTTTTTGGAGGATAGCATCTTGGTTCTGTTAAGGATAGCACGATCCCTGTACTTGTGTAAGTGCTTATAAAGTGCATTTGTGTAGGATTCAGCAGTCATACCTCTATTGTCCATCTGCATGAGTGTCGTGAAGTTTGCCACTTCTGTATTCAGAAGCGTGAAGTTGGCTTTGGAGAAATTTTTTACGGTTGTTTTCCTAATGGGGGGTGGGAGCGGGATGTGGATAGTCTAGGGTAATTAGCTTGTGGTCGGATCTGACCAATGAGGAATTGACCTCTGGTGTGGAACACCGGTTGCCCATGTTGGTGATGACCAGGTCTAGGATATTGCTGCCCCCGATGGGGGTGTGGATAAGTTGATCCAAGGCATTGGAATTGATGAATTCCAGAAAATGTTGAGCAAAAGTGTTGGTACATGAGTAGTTTTCCCAGTTAATGGTGCGGTAGTTGAAATCACCCATTATTAGGGTGTTGGGTTGTACCCTAATATTTTCCAATGTATCAAGAAAAGAGGAGTGGGAATCCTGGGGCATGGTGGGGGGGGGGTCTGTAGCAAGCTACAATCTGGATTGCGGTCTTGCCCAGAGTTAGTTGAACTTGGATAATCTCGGATGCATTATGCTGAGCAACTAGCTTGGAGGTGTGGATATCCTTAATGAATATGGACACGCCTCCACCGTTAGTGTTTCCATCCGGGTTAGGTGGCCGAAAGGTGTGGTATGAATTATAGCCTGGTAATGCAGGAGTGCTCTCTTGAGCTTTGAACCAGGTCTCTGTCACTGCACAGATGTCGATGTTCTCCATTTTAAGGAGTGCCTCGAGTGAGTGCATTTTGAGGTTTAGACTTCTAGCATTGAGTAACATTACCCTCAGACTGTGCTTGCTTGCACCCATTACGGTGGTGAGTTTGTCATTTGAATGTTGCCTAAAAAAGGCACTATATAGGTGGCAAGAGCCTTTGCCAGTATCCGGAATCTCAAGGGCAACAGGTGTAGGCCATCTCTGGCAAAGCATCGTGGTCTGTCGATCATTTCATCCCAGGCAGACAGATACTGGATTCCCTTAGAATGACACCAGAAGCTTAGTCAGTTGTTGAAGTCAATCATTTTGTCGTTATACTGTGGTATCATTCTGGATGATGGCGGGATGCTACTCAGGGCTAGGGTCATACCTGCCTGGGATACAAGATCAGAGAGCTCCTCCAGGTCTCTTTTCATGTAGTCCAGGGAGGTACATCTCAGGTCATTCACACCAACATGGACAATGATAGAGTCATACTTGTACTTGTTGTGGAGTGACCTGAGTGCATGCGTTATGTGGCGGATCCTGCCACCCGACAGGCAGCTGACAGTAACTTTCTCCTTGTTTAGCCTGGTGAGTGGAACATCAGTGTGCCTGACTATAGAGTCACCTATGACTAGAGTGTTGGGTATGTTATGCCTTATGGGCTGTAGTTGAGTGGCACACTGAGTATGTGGGCTATGTGTCATTTGGTTTGTGTTGGGGGGGTGGAGGTTGCTAGTATTTCTGCTTTGGAGGTCTCAGTTGTTTGGGCAGATTTTTATTGACAGCCTCCGTGAATGTAGGTGTGTGTTTTGTGCTTCTGTATGTGTGTTTTGGTGGTGTAGGTTTTATGGACTATGTGATGAGTGGGGTGTGGTGCAAGTGTTTACCTTCTCCTCTTGACTGTCTAGTCCAGTCTTCAGTGAAGAGAGCTTTGCTTCCAATTTGACTATATAAGTGCATCGCTCACAGGTCGTAGTGTTGGGTGGTAGGAGGAGGGGGTTGTCTGTGTACATGAGGCAATTGCTGCATTGCCCCAAGATGCCCAGATTCATCAGGTAGACAGGAGAAAACACTGGGAGCTGACCTTTAGACATGCCTGGATAGGTGCTTATTTATTAAGTACTAAAAACTGTTTTCCTCTAGACAAGTGAGGAAAGTTGAGTGCTGTAGTAATTTGTAGCATATTTAGTGCTTACAATGAGTTCTGAACAAGTGCTGAGCTCAACGAAATTGATTTGAGTGTTAAATTAAAAAGCTGGATAGTTGCAAGGGAAATTTTGAAGAATACACTTTATGGCGCCAGGAATAGTTTAACCCTAGTTAAGCAGGAGGAGGGCTCAGGAGCCCACAAACAGCCCTGGATACAGCAAATCTGCACCTGGACTAGACCTGCAACAGGAAAGGGGGGAAACAAGCTTAGATTTTTTTTTCAGTAAAGTGGAAATGGAGAAAGCTGGAACAGAAGTTAATTCAAGGTTAAGAACCTGAGTGGGTTGGCCTTAACAAATGTTCTCTATTAGATTGAATGAACTAATGACACTAGACTGGGAGGAGTGTCACAGATCAAATATACGGTATGGGTGGGCAACTGCAAAGCTACCAAGTATAAGAACACCACAACACTAGAGTGGGTGGGAAACTATTACAGCTCCTAGCTGTAGCCACTAAATGAACTATTACAGCTCCTAGCTGTAGCCACTAAATGAAAGTTTTAAACAGATCAAGGAGCAAGCAGACTCCAGAGAATGCTTTTAACTACAAACAGACTAAAGTAGAACACAGAATCCTCAAAAAAATCAAAAATGCACAGAAAAGCACGGCTAGAGCACTCACAAACAGAAAATACAACTCTCAGTATGAAAAAGCAGTTTACAGTTAAGTAATTCAGTAAACATGCAATTAGCGTAATGAAACAGCATATAGCACTGAAAAATACAGTTAAAACAGTATAAAAAAGTACATAAATGCAGTGAAACAGTAACAAAAATGTAGTACATTAACTGTATAGCACAATTATAAGCGTTTCAGAAGTGCAGTTCAGTGAAATAAGTGTAAGAAATAACTTATCCTGCTCTTGGAATCTTAAGGAATTTCTGAGTAGTTTCAGTAATGAATTACCATCCACAGCCTGATAAATACAAGCACAAGCTATTCCAGACACAGGGTTTATATACCAGTAAAGATGGAAGAGTTAGAAGATCAAATTACTACTCAGTCCTATTAGCCCCTGCTATTACCCAATCACTCGTACTACAGAAGGTCAGGAGACCCTGTTACTCTCAACAATAATGAAGACAGACTATCAGCATAAACATGGCTTCCAGAAACACAGGAAACTCAAATAAAACTACCAGGCCTTGACAACAGCAGGCCTCTATCAAGATATGCCACCTAAGCAGAACACAGGAACCTCACTTTAAATGCATAGAAAGAACACTCACAAAGAGAAAATACAAGTCTCCGTATGAAAAAGCAGTTTACAATTTAGTAATTAAATAAAAATGCAGTTATAGTAATGCACACTACTACAGCTCCTAGCTGTAGCCACTAAATGAACTATTACAGCTCCTAGTTGTGGCCACTAAATGAAAGTTTTAAACAGATCAAGGAGCAAGCAGACTCTAGAGAATGCTTTTAACTGCAAACAGACTAAACTAGAACACAGAATCCTCAAAAAATCAAAAATGCACAGAAAAGCTCAGATAGAGCACTCACAAACAGAAAATACAACTCTCAGTATGAAAAAGCAGTTTACAGTTAAGTAATTCAGTAAACATGCAATTAGAGTAATGAAACAGTATATAGCAATGAAATATACAGTTAAAACAGTATAAAAAAGTACATAAATGCAGTGAAACAGTAAAAAAGCTTTATAACAGTGCAAAATGTAGTAGATTAACTGTATAGCACAATTATAAGTGTTTCAGAAGTGCAGTTCAGTGAAATAAGTGTAAGAAATAACGTATCCTGCTCTTGGAATCTTAAGGAATTTCTGCATAGTTTCAGTAATGAATTACCATCCACAGCCTGATAAATACAATCATGATGCATTTTCTGTTCTTTGAACTCAGGTCATGGCCAAAAAGGGTTAACACACAAGTCCACTTACCTGGTGAATGAATAGCTAAAAAATAAATAAATAATCACATAAAGGGGACTTGAAAATGATTTTGGGAAAAGACACAGAAACTGTAAACAAAGATTACATCACTATGGCAGGTTCAATCATGGCTAATTTTATTTATTTAACATTTGTTTACCAGGAAAGTCTGACTTGGACAAAGCCAATTTTCAGCAGAGGCCCAGGAGAAACAGTTCAGACATATATCTTTGTGAGATGGGAGGAAACCAGAGCACCCACAGGAAACCCAAACAAACACAGGGAGGACATGCAGACTCTGCACAGAAAGCACCCCAGCCAAAAATCGAACCAAACAACCTGTTACTGCTAGGCAACAACGTAACCGCTGCAGCACTGCACCATCCAAATTTTTAATGCTGTGAAAATTATGTGCTCCTTTCTGACGTCATGCATCTAATTCTGCTAAGCAATATGCAAGCCTCTGTGTGGACCTTTAGTTTTGATGTTACTGCATTTTCACTGCAAAATAAGAGCAGCTGGTCTGTACGCATCATATCCACATTTAAGTCCATCCTTTGGTAAAGATAAAATGGAGGCTACCTTCCAGAGTTCAGGAAAAGTGTCAGATGCCAGGGATATACTTGTTGCAGAGGTTCTGCAATAAATGCATCACAAGCACAAAGGAGAGTCACAGCATGGGATTTGTTTATGCAGTTTAATATGTGAAACATCGAGGAACTAAAAAAAAAAAACACAATTCATGCTTCAAAAATACTCTCTTCTGACATTTGTTTACTGGTAAGAGAAAAGGTTACACCAGGCTACGGCAGTACAACAAATATTCCAGAAAAGCATTCAGTTACTACTTTGGAGTCAATTAAATCCGTTTTGTAATGACTAGACTGTTGAGTTGACAATGCTGCTTAATCCTTCCAGTAATACTGTAAACTTCATGCAAGAAATGTTTAGGCTCTCCTAGCAGTGTTGGCTGCCTTTGTGTTACACAAATTACTTTGTCTCTGCTAGTCAAGTTTTTGCAGTGGTTTCAGACTAATTAGTAGCACTCAAAAATCACAATCCAACATGCAAAATCTGTAAGTGAGCTATACAGCTCTCTGCAGCTTAAAGGCTTGTAAAATGTTGGAGTTTATTAAAGGAGCTAATTTGTCTTTAACTTTCCTGTTCCTTGTGGGATAGCAAAATTCCAAATCAGAAAGGACAATGTTTCAAAAATATTGTAGTGTTGTGTCACAGCTATACTGGCTTGTTGTACAACAGTAATTTGTAACATACCCCAGACCTGTGTCTACTTGTCTGGTGGAACAACTTATAGGTAATGAATTACTAAAGATCCTACCCCATTGTAATGACCTTGGCAGAGAAAACAGCTGAGACAATGCAATAATGACTTGAAGGGGGGGGGGGGGGCAACAAGAGGCACAGTGGCCCTGCTGCAACAGATAGAAGAATTCCACTTAAGAGCAGAGTATTTACTTTACTGAATTCTGGCTCGAATAAGAAACCGTTTAAAACTATGTTCATTTAGAATGCAGTAAGGAACATTATTTTTATTATCTTTCTTTGAAGGCTAAAGGCTCCTAATACATTCGTACTGAGGCATTCGTGGAGCAGCTGTTAACCAGAGTGACACTGTGCCTTAAATTCCATTCAGATTTTTACCTAGCTGGACCACATCTGACATAGACTATACTTAATTTTACTGGTACTGTAAGTATTCTTAAACTGACGCGATCTGCTATGTATTACTTACTACTAGTATTAATTTGTGTTCCATTGAGCTGTTTCACTTTCGAATTTACCATGATTCACTGACAGCAGCACAGTAACTTTATATTCCTTATTTCAATTAACTATATATTTGTATTGTGTTTTTTATTACAAACTATCTTTCTAATTTTTCAGCAAGTTTGCGATTTGGATGCATTTTTGCCTTTCTTTCTGCTTGCAGTAGCCAATTAAAGCTATTAAAAACACGTGGATAAGGATACAATTTACAAATATGTGAGCAATTTCATTTGAAACAACAGACCTTCTTCCAAATCTAAGACTGAACCTCAGGCAGTATATGTTAAATATTTCTGAGACCTGTTATAGAACATATTCCCCACATTTTAAAGGACAATTTTGATTTTATTAATTAAATCAAAAATGCAAATTTTTAGTTATACTTGACTTTACTTCACCATTTACCTTTATCAGTCATTATGAAGGACTTAAGAAGTTCTCTCATTATTGAAAGAAACCACTCACACAAAGCCATCACTAGCATTTTGTGTTTTTTCAACGGTTGTACTTAATTAAAGCTAGACTGCTCTTGATTTTGCAAGGCTTATTGTACAAGTATTTCTATACTGTTCAGTATCCATTTGCTACTATTGCTTGTTTATTTATACGTTAGAAGATACTTGGAAAGTACTTACACTTAAAGCATTTAAATAAAGGTTGATTATTGATTGATTGATCGATTGATTGACTAATTGACAGAAGCTGCTCTTTAGCGGGCATCACATAAATAATACATTCTACATAACAAGGAAGGGAAGAAAAAGCCTTTAGCAGGATTGTGTTTAGACAGCAATCTAAAATGTTTAGTGACTGTTTTAGAGCAAGCTTGATTTTTGGCATACTGACTCCTGCTCCAGTTTTTGCCTTAAAGCAACATGCCTTCAACTTAAAGCTGTTCCTTTCAGTATGCTGCTAGGAGAAACTATCCATTAAGGTACAAATATCCTAAATATACACTGTTATCCTGGGAGGGAGGAAGTAAAGAGCATGACTAGAAGTGGTCGGACAATTCTATGGCACACGTAAAGGGAGCCATGACTATGCTCCAGATGACTGAAGTTTGAGAAAAAGCCAGTTACTGTCAGGACCAGCTAATAAGGGATGGAAGTGACTGGCTGCGGATGACCCAGTCACAAGAATATGGCCCAAGGAAGGCTCCGTACTGCACACCAGTAAAAGAGTAGGGTACCCACCCAAGCTCAGGATTCAGAGAAGACTAAGCTGGGACAGTACAACAGCATCTTCTAGTATTTTAATTAATTAATGTGTTGCTGTTATACACTGGTGCTATGTTCTTCATGTAGACAGATCAATGTCACAGTAGTGCTTACAACTGGGATGATTCTCAAGAGATTACTAGGGCATGGAGGTGTCAGGGTTGTTGTACTGGGCTGCAACAAGTCCTGCAGAATAGTGGAATCAAACCCAGTCTTAATCCTGGAAGTAATCTCTAGTCTGTAGCATTTAAAGAAAGTGTGGACTGGAGATCAGGTCGCTGCTTCAAGAATGGCCTGTACATTCACCCCCCCAAAGGCCACAGTGGATGTTGTACCCCTGGAGCTGTGTACCCTCGTACTTTGTAAGCTTCCTCCATGATATGTGTAGCAGAATGTAATATAATGGACTAGCTACTTTGAAACTGTCTGCTTGGAGATGGGATTTCCCTTCTCCTTGGATACAAAGGGCTCAAACAGCTGATATGGGGTTCTGATGTTCTTACTACTCTCTGGATAGTACTTTAGTGTACATCTATGAATAAAGAATTATGCTCTCAAGCCTCCCCTACTGATCTTCATGACATTTCTCTTGTATCACCCTTTTTAAATTTACCTGCTTACATCTTCCTTGCCTGCAATAGTAGAGCTCAGACTTTAAAAGGTAATTCCTTTCAAACCAGGGCATATGGACATGAAAAATGTGTTTAACTGATTATGTAATGTTCCCTTTTTCCTTCATTTTTTAGTATTTCACCAGTGTGGTTCCCATAGAGCAGTTCCTTTTCCATAGCCTTGCTGTGGAGCTGCACTTTTACATACGTGGGGGGTGGAGTAGGGTGCAGTCTCAGACAGGTATGTCACCTGTCTCTGAATCACGAACCCCTTATCTACTGTCTTGAACACTGCTTCCACAGCATCACAGATGCATCTGATGGACTGCTTCACCCCTTGACTGATTCTTTGGGATAGGTCTGATAATTTGACACTCAGAGCCCATCACATACCTCCCTGATCTGCTCCTTTTTATGATCAAGGAGAAAAAAATTAAAACTTGGTCAAAAAATTGAAATTTTAGTCATAAATGTGAGATGCTTAATGGCTTTGAAGACCAGATTAGCAGCTGTGCACCCTTTCTTCCAAAATCAGTCCATCACTCTGCTTTCCTGTCCATCAAAAATGATATCCCCAATGTGAGCCAGTTTTGACCCTTTTCTCTGGGCCCATAAGCACCACTGCTAGATCTGCCACACGATTTTTGTAAATGCTCTTGTGATTTTTTTGGACCCTGTAAAACATATCAAACTTCTTAAGGGCAAGGTGCTAGATGTCCAATTCTTTAGAAACAGTCAAGAGAGCATCCTCTGGTGTTCTAGTAATCACCAAAAAAGTAAAAGATAAATTACAATAAACATACACAAACATACACACACACACACACACACACACACACACACACACACACACACACACACACACACATACATACACACACACACACACACACACATAAATATGTTGCCACATGCAATTTATTTTACCTGACGACTTGGTAAAAGCCTTGTCATAGTGCGTCAATGTGTGTCAGAATTCACAGCGAGTGCAGTTTATAAGTTAGCGACATAAGCTGGAGCGGGGCTCTAGCAGTCACACTCTGTAGTTGATTCTGCCACAGATGGACTAAATATAAGTATAACTGGCCATTGGTTGGAGAGACATGTATAGATTTTTTTTTTGTGACCATATCTCAGTCCATGGACCCCCAAAGAAGCCTACTAATCCTCATGGGACAGTGGAAATGACAGAGATTCATCAGAAGTACCTAATATAACACATGCAGGTGAACGCGTTACAGACAGAAAAATATATGCCTGCTGGAAGTGCTATTATCAAAAAGAAGCTGAAAGTGTTGTTTATCCAAGACTAAAGACCTGGCACCTAGAATGACTGTAAAGAACTAATATGTGGCCATATTATAGGATGAGGTAGCATATAACAGAAACGCAAGCAAAAAATCAGCTTGGAATATTGGTATCATGGTATAAAGGAAAAACTCCAAACAGGATTAGTAGGAAAGGTGAGTACAGAGGTAATACAACAGGTCAGAGACAGAACAGGCATAGAGCTTTAGCCGCACAAGTCAGCTGAGCAAAATAAAATAGGCAGAAAAGGCAATCTGGAAACAACACAAAATTATAAGAGTCGCCACTTATTAACATCTGTGTACTCTGGAATGTCACACCTCTAGCAACCTATACACATCCTTGCATTCCAAACTGTTTTCTGAAAAATCAACTTAAAAAGGCATAAGATAAACTAGTGTAACTATTTTGTGAGTAATAAAAGTCATTAAAACTGTAGAAATTGCAATGTTAACGTTAAGAAGTGTTCTTTATAGTGATATTAGTCAGTGGACTCATAGTCTTTCCACAAATATTACAATATACTATAATGCACACAAACCCAGAATTATATTTTTTACTAAACTTTCACGGTGTCACATCTTGGAAACAGTACAACCTCTTCGTACATTGTTAGAACACTTTTGCTAAGCAGACATAAGATTTCTCATGATGGCAAGAAATTTCACTCTGAATGCATTTTTATTGAGATATTTTATGCTTAATTGTATAATTAGCAAGATAAATAACACTGAATATCTCTCAAGATATACAACTTACTGAGCAAATATCAAAGACAATTTTCCTCAACATCGAAGGTTTCACCCAATGCCATGCAACATTTTGTAAGTTACTTGCTTTTTATGGTATTAAGTACACATGGATATATTGTTTAATTTTCATAGCAATATCTCCAGTATAGTGTGATATAAATGGACATTGACAATGAATTTTCCTGTCTCCCACCATGGTATTTCACACCACCCCCTCAATAGCATGCAGGTCTCTCCATTATGAAAATATGAATAACAAGTGTATTACTTTCTCTAACGCAGGACATCCTAGATTAACAATCTTTGTGTGACTTTATTAATTACTCCTTGCCCTTCCTAACACTGCCTATTATTAGCTGGTAACTCAGTTGAACAAGCCAGACCCAAAAAGTTCTGGACACCATAAAGAACTATAACTGGTAAATGGAAACACAAAAAAGGCAGCATAAGCTTGAAGGAGTTAAGTATGATATCTAACTTACTTGGAACTTACCAGAAAAAAAAACAATCAGACTATTAAGCAAAGTACAAAATGCAAGAAGAAACATAAACATGCTCAAAAAAGATAGATGTGTTGTAAAGTACACATACCAGATGGCACAGAGTTAACTAGAAAATGACCTCAACTCTATGTCAGAGGTAATGCTATAATAAGTTATGATAAAGGAACACCACAGCACAACTCTGGAAACTATAATTAATTATACGTTTTACAGTTCAGTGATAAGGTTTTTGCTTCATGGCTCCATGGTCTAGTTACTATCTGAAGAATTTGCATGTTTTGCCAGTGTCTCAGTGGGTTTGTTCTAGGTATTTCCGTCTTCACCCCAAAATATGCTTAATGAATTAAATAGTCTACTACACTGCATACATACAGTATTACAGTTAACCTTGTAGTCCAGGTTGTAGGTAAAACAGGGCCTGCAAGGATTAGTTCTCTTATGCTGTTAATAAATGAATAAACACAGTTAAAACTATGTCAAACTGTCCTCCAGGAGTGCAATGTTTCAGCAAAGACTAGCATTAAGTAAGCAACAAAATTAAGCATATCACACAAAGTAGTGGAAATCAGATCTCTTATTCTGATAACTGTTGCAGTGACTGGCATACAGCAAAGGTAAAGCACACTCATACCCCATCCATTTCATGGGTAAGGCTAAAGCAGGCTGTAAGCTAAATAAGCTAAACATTAAGAAATTGTTTGGCGAGCATTGTACATTTCACAATGCACAGACAGAAATGCATTCTTTATATATGTATATATATATATATATATATATATATATATATATATATATATATATGCTACTTAAATATACCAACTCCAAGATCTCATTACAGTGACGAGAAAGGTAAAGTTTTCATTCTGCACTGTACAGCGATTTCCATTCAAAAGGTTTGATATTTCTGAACTTCGATCATCTTGTCTTCACAGATTAGTGATTCGATGTTCTGAAATTTCGATCCTTTGAAAGGGACTCATATATATATATATATATATATATATATATACATATATGTTTTACCATCAGAAGGTCAAACCTGACCCCATCGAATGATGGGATTATCGACCCACTTCCGCAAAACCGGCAATGTCAAATTCTGGCATTGTCGAAATACGTCTCACCGTAAACCTCGGAAAGGACTTTAACATGGCTGAAGATGGGGGGCGAGATTCGTACTTCGACAATGTCGGGTTCGATATTGTCGTTGTTCGGCCTCCAGACGTCAACTGAAGTGGGTTCAAATGGACCCACTTCGTCCATCTGATTGTCACTATATATATATATATATATATATATATATATATATATATATATATATATATATATATATACACACACACACACTATAGAGAGACTCGATAGTTTGGCTCAGAAATCAGTATAAACTCATATACTGCACTTCTTCATACACCACAGAATGTACACTCAAGTTGTGACTCAGAAGTCCAGTTGCTACACACACACACACACACACACACACACATGCGCACACACACACACACACACACACACACACACACACACACACACACACACACACACACACACACACACACTCATAACTTCTAGTGTCTATAACTGCATTATTTAAATAGAAAAGAGATGTGGGAAACATTTAGAAAAAAACAGTGTTTAACAGTGTTCTACTATGAAACGTGCCAAAGACAGAAGTAACTGCAACATTTTACTGCACTCTAGTGACAGCCATATTTATTTTTCTATTAGGGAGAAATCAATAGGAGCTGGTTTAAACATAGACTCTTTGTTCTCTGACTAGCTATTAGTGGAAATATATGTCCAATGTGGTCTGTGTTTCTAGGTAAACTACAGGCTTTAAATTCACTGCAGAAATGAATTGGTATATTACAGAGGCAGTGCTGCCAGGGCTGGCAATAAATCAGAGTCTGACTTTGAATATGATGACGTACTGGAAAACAGAAGAAATACATATAATGGCTGCATGAAGTACAACTGTCTACATTCAAAAGGATGATTTAAACAGGGTTACATACCCAAAATGCAAACTTCTTGCTTACTAATATAGAAAAAGCAAACAAGGATCACAAGACATATATTCAGACTTTCTCAAAAACTGTATTTGCCAAAACACTTGGCTTTTAGTGAAATGACTGATTAAGCATTTTAGATCTGGATGGGAACAGAAGGAAGGAACCAAGTACACAACAGACAAGGCTAAATTATATTCCATCTAATTTTAAACATTTTGCCTTAAAACTTCTTTAGATTTTTTCTCTTTTATTAACTTTTTTGCTATTTTAGTAACTACATTACAAACTATGTAATCAGAAGTGTTTATTTCTCTCACCACATAGGCCCTACCAATGACCTGCAGGCTTATGTTTCTATAGATCAATGCTCTGCTTACACCTACTTGCTTCTGTGAAAACTGACACATTTTGACCACATCTGCTTAATTTCGATCTGCTAAGTTTGCTGCTGTAATACTGAAGTGGTATGCTAATGGTTCCTTTTTTCACTCCCTAGGCATCAAGCTATTTTCCTCTTTCCTTCCATCTGTCAAGCACCCTTTGAAACAGCAAAACAAATTCTGCAGAATTTACAACCACATGAGTGTCATATTCATGCTATTGCTTTGAGACAAAATCAATATCTCCTCATAAAAAAAAAAAAAAAGAACTGGAAGCAGACTGAGGGTGGTTATGTTTGCACTCACCCTGAAAATTCATGACCAGTTCAGTATGCCCTGCATCTCAACTGAAACAGCTTGGAGTTTTAAACCTGTGTTCCAAACAAAGGCATGGCTGCTGACTTTGAACTATCAAACTGCATAAAGTGCTTGCGAAAAAACAATAACTGCCAGCAATCATGAAATAAGGATAATAACTTCAGATCACGATTTCCAAGATGGCTGTGCACTGACTAACAGCTTAATTTCAGCTCTGCCAGTGTGAAAAAAGATAATGCAGAAAAGAGATCCAGTACATTTGCCTTTTAGGGTAAATTTCAGTTACTTGTTAGCAAGTGCACTACCTGAATGCCAGCATAGAAGAAACTTAGAGAACCTGGGTGAAAATCAATCAGAAAAGGTGAGGAGGCAACACTATCTGGGAAGAATCCTGCAGCTGTTCAGCAAAAAACAGTTCAAGCTCCAGCTTTGGTGCAAGACATGGCTTCCAGTAATTAGGTTCATAGGTTCATAGGTAGGTACTAGGCTATCTGCCCGAGGGCATTTATAAGCCTAGCCAGAGTGTGTCGGCTTTCACCACCCCATTGATTAATTAACTGATCCTCTGTCAAGCAGAGCCAATGAAGAGATCCCAGGGGTATATTTTCTGTTACCCATCCACTCGTCAAGGTTTCACTTGAAGAGTATTAGTGTGGGGCTCTGCCTGATGTAATTTGGAATTTTGTTCCAAAGCATGGAGAGTCTCTGTGACAGGAATCTATCCCTCCAGTATGTTTTATTTATTGTTGTGGCGAGGTTTAGCTCACTAGAGTGCGTGGCTCGCAGTGACTTGGATTTCTTTACGTGGAGCATATCCATCAATTCTGAGTTGGACATGGCTTTGTAAGTCAGGCAGAGATCACCACTGAGTAAGCGATATGCCGCTGAGTACAGCCAGAGTTTTTTTCAATCAGGCTGCATATGACATATGTTTGAGGCCAGTAATCCTCTTGGTGAGGTACTTCTGTGGTCTTTCCAGCTGTTGGAAGTGTCTTTTGAGGTACATCCCAATTGGGGCATTGTACTCTATGATGGGTCTAAAGAGTGACGACTAGAGGGGCACTATAACCTCTTTATTTCTAGATGTGAACCCTTTAGTAATTAGATGTGCCACATAGAAGGATTTCCTAACTACTTTGGCAATATGATTACTATCTACCTGGGTCCCCAGATCACTTATTACCTCTTCTGTATTAAGGGGGCTACCACCTATGTGGTAATTCGTGGGTGTTTTGTTTTTCCCAAATGGGATGACTATGCATTTTTTGGCATTTAGCTTGAGGCCATGACTTTGACACCAGGTGTCCATCTGAGTAAATCCCTTTTGGAGGATGTCCGTGTCACCTGGAGAGTCAATTATGGCTCCCGGTTTGCAGTCATCGGCGAACTTGGTTAGCTATAGTCCTCCTGTGTTTGCCTGTAATTCTGTGAAGTATTTGCCGAACAGTAGGGGTCCCAGAACCGAGCCTTGCAGGACACCACTTGGGACTGGTTTAGAGTCGGACCTGGAGCCCGCTATTCTTACTGTGTGAGTTCTGTCTGTAAGCCAGTTGGCATCCCATCTCATGATGTAGGGGTTTATGTCCAGGCTGGTGAGGTTTTCTGTAATACCCGAGTATGGAATGGTGTCAAAAGCCTTGGTGAGGTCAAGGTAGGCTGTGTGAACCACCTTTCCCTCGTCTATGGCCTTGGTGACTGTCTTGAAGAAGTCAACCAGGTTTAGTAGGCATGAGCTGCCCTTAAAAAAGCCGAACTGGGTTGGGTCAAGTGTTTGGAGGTTCCCAATGTCTTTGTTAATGAGTTCCATGATGTTGCGCTCCATAGCCTTGCAGACCAGGCTAGTCAGGCTTATGGGGCGATAGTTACCAGGGTCAGTTGTGGCGCCTCCTTTGTGGAGAGGAATAACTGTTGCTGTGCACCATTCTATGGGCACGTAGCCTGTGGAGATGCTGAGGGTGAACAGCGTGTTTAGGTGGGGGGTTAGTTCGTTCTGGAGTTCGTGCAAGACGCAGACTGGGACACTATCTGGTCCCATTGATGCTGTATTTTTGGCTTTTGAAAGGGCTGTTTTCACCTGTGCATCTCTGATTTTTGGGACACTACACTTTTCCGGTATTGTTGTGGGCTCTTTTGGAGGTGAGTGAAGTTTGCACTAAATCTATCTGCCAGGATTTTGGCAATATCATTAGGTTCAGTATATTTTGTGCTATTTTGCACTAGTTCAGTGCATATCTGCGAGTTGACACTTAGATTCTTAACATAGCTAAAGAAGGCTTTGTGGTTATCTTTTGAATCCTTGGCTATTTTTCTTTCAAAGTTAGCCTTGGATGATTTCATGAGGGACCTTAGTTTCTTACTGATACTTATCAGGGATGTTTTTCCTTCTTGGGATTTGCTTTTTTTCTGAGCTAGTTTCCTCCTTCTATTGTATAGCCTGTTTATTGCAGGGATCCACCAAACTGTTTTTTTTCTCTTAGAGGAGTGAGTCTTGGTTTTGCTAGGGATGGCATGATCCATACATCCTTGTAGGTGCTCATAGAGTGCATTTGTAAAGGTTTCTGCATCTTGAGCAGCGTTATCCTTTAGCATGGGGGCTGTGAAACTTACCACCTCTATCTTAAGTAAGGTGAAGTTTGCTTTAGAAAAGCTTTTTACTGTGGTTTCCTTAGTTAGGGTTAGTGGTGGGGTGTGGACATCCAGAGTGATTAGTTTATGGTCTGATCTAACCAGTGACGGGTTGACCTCCTGTGCAACACCTGTTGCCCATGTTGGTGATGACCAGGTCCAATATGTTTTCACCTCTGGTAGGGGAGTTTACCAGCTGATCCAGGGCATTTGAGTTGATGAATTCCAGGAAGCGCTGGGCCTGGGAATTTGTACTCGAGTAATTTTCCCAGTGAATGGTAGGGTAATTGAAATCGCCCAATATCAGGGTGTTTGGTAGGACCTTCATGTTTTCCAGTGTCTCCAGATAGGTGAAGTGGTGGTCCTGGGTCATAGAGAGTGATCTGTAGCAGGCCACAATTTGCACTGCAGATTTGCCCAATGTTAGTTGCACATGGATGATCTCAGAGGTATCATGCTGCACCACTAATCTGGAGGTGTAGGTATCCTTGATGAATATGGATACACCCCCTCCTTTTGTGTTTCAGTCCATGTTTTGTGGCCGAAATGTGTGGTATGAGTTGTAGCCCGGTAGTGCTGGGGTGCTCTCTGGAGCCTTGAATCAGGTTTCAGTTACTGCACAGATATTGATGTTCTCCATATTGAGGAGTGCTTTGAGTGTGTGCATTTTGAGATTTAAACTCCTGGTGTTGAGTAGCATAACCCTCATTTTTTTGTTAATTGTGCTGTTTACAGAGGTGGGTTTGACTTTTGAGCCTTGTCTGAAAAAGGCACTATGGGGGCAGCAAGAGCCTTGGCCAGTATTCGAAAGCCTAGGGGGTGACAGGTGCAAGCTGTCTCTTGTGAAGTAACGCGTCTTGTCGAGCATGTCATCCCAGACTGACAGACACTGGATCCCCTTTGAATGACACCAGGAGCTTAGCCAATTGTTGAAATTGATTACTTTTTCTTTAAACTGAGGTATCATTCTTGGTGAGGGCAGGATGCTACTCAGGGTCAGCATGGGCTACATGATCAGAGAGCTCTTCCATGTCTCTTTTCATGTAGTCCAGGGAGATACGTCTCAGGTCATTCACACCAACATGAACAATGACAGAGTCATATTTGTACTTGTTCTGGAGTGACCTGAGTGCTTGTGTTATGTGGCGGATTCTGGCTCCCGACAGGCAGCTAACAGTAACCTTCTGCTTCTCCAGCCTAGTGAGTGGGACGTCAGTGTGCCTGACTGTAGAGTCACCTATTACTAGTGTGTTAGGTATGTTATTTCACCTTAAGGGCTGTGATTGTGTGGCACACTGACTTTGTGTTTTATGTGGTGTCTGGTTTGTGACGGGAAACGCAGGTTGTTTAGGTGTCTGCTTTGGAGGTCTCTGATGCTTTTGCAGGTTTTTATTTAGAGCCTCCGACTATGATTTTGTGTATTTATGTGTATTTTTGCTGTTTTAGTAAGTCTGTGTGTGGCTGGAGTTGTGGTGCAAGTTTTAACCTTCTCCTCTTGACTGTCTGTTCCAGTCTTGGGTGGAGACAGCTTAGCTTCCAGTTTGGCTGTATAATTGCCTCTCTCGCATATGTTAGTGTTTTGTGGTAGGAGGAGAGGGTTGTCTGTGTACATGAGGCAGTTGTAACATTGCCTCAGGATACCCAAATTCACCAGCTGGACTGGAAAGTGCACCTGAAGTTGCCCTTTGGTCATGCCTGATTAGTAGGGTGAGCTGCTTAGTCGCTTGGTTGGTGAGGGGTGAATAAAGAGCCTTGCCCTGCTGGGCAATCATTGGCAGGGTATATTAGTGCTTGCTATTAGGTCTGAGCAAGGGCTGGGCTGTAAGAGGCTTTTTAAGGGCTTAGGTTGAGAGTTAGACTAGTTTCAAGGGAAAAACTGAAGAGGAGACTTACTGGAGCCGGGAAAACTTTAAACGTAGCTAACCGGTACTGCCCGGTGCGCAAATCCGTGCAAACGGGGTTTTTATAGTAGGGAAATGAAAGAGATAGAAATTAGCCCAAAATGGCCAATAAACTACTAACTTCTGGGCTGGAACCACTTCTCCAGGGACAGATAGGTTGCTCAAAGCTTCCCTCTCTCACAGGTGAACAGAGAAACTTCCTTCTAAGGTATGGGCAACTCAGAAACTAGTATCACAGCTCTGAATTCAGCACTAGCCTGAAAACTGGACTATACTAGCTTAGAAAGGTGGGAAACGAGGAATTTTTTTGCTTTTTTTTTTTTTTTTTTTTTTAAAGATAAGGCAAAAACAGTAAAAAATACACTTAAAACAGCTTTAAACGACTACAAACTATCAGAAAAGACTATCATACTTTAATGTGTAGCCTACAGCAGTTAAACAAATTATTCAAACAAAAAACAACTTTTTAAAAGTGCAGACAGACAAATAAGTACAATATGTGAAAAAAACAAGCTTTTAAATCACAATAAATGCTGGAAAATCTGTGTTTAGGCGGCAAACAGTTAAGTACAGCAAGAAAGTACAGAAAACTGATACTTAATCACTCCAAAGTCTCTCTTCTAAGCTAGAAGGCTTGTATCAGTTTAAGACTTTCTAGTGCTACCCAGTAGGTTAGTTACAGGAAAGATGGGAAACAAGCGCAGATGTGGTCTTTTAAACCAGAAAGAGATGGACAAATTGTCCAAATGGTCAATAAACTACAATTTCTGGGCCAAGAACCTCTCTTCTCGTGGTAGACAGGCTACCTAGTGCTTACCACTCCCACTGATAAGCTAGAAGGCTTTCCTCCAACACAGAAAGGCTTGCGGGGCTCAGAAGCTTACCAACAGTCCTGGATACAGCAACTCTGTATCTGGACTAGGCTAGTTACAGGAAAGGTGGGAAACAAGCGTAGAAGAGCAACTAAGACAGTTACAGTAAGAGCAGCTGAATAATATATATATATATATATATATATATATATATATATATATATATATATATATATATAGATATATATATATATATATATATATATTTTTTTTCCTGAGGGAGGGAACAGAGCAGGATTAAGAGGCTACAGGGTTGTCCTTCCCAAATGCTCTCTTTGTACACAGTAGGAATGCCTGAAATCAGAATATGATCTCACTGCACTTAGTTGAGTGAGCAAATGAGATGGGCCCAGAAGGAGTATCCAAATACAAATCGACAAGAGGGGTGGGCAGTTTCAAAGCCACCAACATTAACACCAAAACAAGAACAGGGAAGGTGGGTGGGGAACTAACTGTAGAGAGACAGCCACAACTTCATCTGAGTTAATATTCAGTGAAAAACACAATTAAATAAATTAAATACAGTATTATATGCAAAAGAGCAGATAAAAGTGTACTTAAATTCACTTATATGTGTGTGTGTATATATATATATATATATATATATATATATATATGTATATATATATATATATGTATATATATATATATATATATATATATATATATATATATATATATATATATGGGTAAGGTGGTTCACACAGCCTATCTTGACCTCACCAAGGCTTTCAACACCATCCCCCATTCTGGAAATATAGCTAAACTCACTAAACTAGGTATAAATCCCTACATCACAAGATGGGTTGCCAACTGGCTTACTGACAGAACCTATACTGTAAAAGTTGCAGACTCCAAATCTGACTTCAAACCAGTGACAAGTGTAGTACCGCAGGGTTCAGTCCTGGGAACTCTCCTGTTTGGTATCTACTTCTTTGAAGTACAGGCCAACACATAAGGCCTCTGGCTAAAGAAGTCTGCAGATGACTGCAAACTAGAAGCCATAGTCGAGTCCCAAATGATGTGGACATCCTACAGAAGGGCCTCACTGAGACAGATGCCTGGTGTCAGAGGCATGCCCTCAAGCTCAATGCCAAAAAGTGCATTGTCATCTCCTTTGGTAAAAACTCTGTACCCATGAACTACCACATAAACGGCAGTCTACTTAATGCCAAATAACTCACCTTTGATAATCACAAAAACGCAGTAGTCTGGAAACCATTCTATGTGGCACACCTCATCACAAAAGGGTTCTCATCTACGAAAAAAGAGGTCATTGTTCCACTCTACTCAGAACTCATTAGACCCATTATAGAGTACAACGCCCCTTTTGGAATGTACCTCACAAGACATCTGCAGCAGCTGGAAAGGCCACAGAAGTACCTCACAAAGAGGATTACTAGTCTCAAACAGATGCCCTACACTGATCATCTCAAAAAAACTCCAGCTTTACTCTGTAGCATATTGCCTACTCTGAGGAGATCTCTGCCTAACATATAAAGCTATGTTAAACCCAGAGCTGTTGGACATGCTGCATCTAAAGAAATCCCAATCCCTCTGAGCTACACGCAATAGGGACCTAAACCTTGTCACCACAATAAACAGGACATGCTGGAGGGATAGATTCCTGTCCCAGAGACTTCCTATACTCTGGAACAAGCTACCCATTTATGTCAAGCAAAGTTCCTCATCAGCACTCTTCAAAAAAAATCTTGATGAGTGGATGGGAAATAGGAAATACACCCAGGGATCACTTCTGTGGCTCTGCTTGACAGGGGCATAGGAAATTAACTTTCTTGGGTGGCATAAGCCAGGGAACCTTGTTGGCTAGGCTTACTTAGGCCCTTGGGCCGATAGCCTAGTACCTACCTATGAACCTATGGACCTATGGTAAATATCCATTAGATCCAGCTTCATATAGGCCCATTTCAATTCTAAACCATGATTATAGGTTCATAGGTTCATAGGTTCATACTAGGCTATCTGCCCAAGGGCATTTATAAGCCTAGCCCATAGTTATGTGGCTTTCGCCACCCCTTTAGTTTGAATAAAAACTATGCCTATCATTTTTCTGTGCCTCTGTCAAGTATTGACACTGAAGTAATCCCTGGGGTATATCTGCGATCTCCCATCCATTGGTCAAGATTCCTCTTGAACAAGGCCAGCGAGGTGCTCTGCCTCACATGTACCGGGATTTTGTTCCACAGCATAGGGAGTCTCTGGGTGATGAATCTGTCCCTCCAGCATGTTCTATTTATAACCATGTCAAGGTTTAAGTCTCCCACCCTTGTGGTTCTGAGGGATCTAGATTTTTTGAGGTGAAGCATATTCATCAAATCTGGGTTTGACATGGCCTTATATGTCAGGCACAGGTCACCTCTGAGCAAGTGGTATGAGACTGAATAGAGCTGGAGTTCTTTCAGTCGGGCAGCATAAGACATATTTTTGAGACCCTTTATCCTTTTGGTGAGGAACTTTTGGGGCCTTTCAAGCTGCAGCAGGTGTCTGGTCAGATACATTCCGAACAGGGCATTGTACTCAATCATAGGTCTAATGAGTGATGAGTACAGGGGACGATGACCTCCCTTGATCTAGATGTGAATCCCTTCATGATCAGGTGGGCGATATAGAAGGTTTTCCTAACTACTTTAGCAACATGAGTGTCAAGCGAAGGCTACTGTCAACCTGGGTCCCCAGATCTCTGATGACTTTTCTGTGCTCAGTGGATTGCCATCTATATGGTAGCTAGGGGTAACCTTGTTTTTCGAAGGGTATGACTATGCATTTTTTGGCGTTTAACTTCAGGCCATGGCTCTGGCACCAGTTATCCATTTCTGTGAGGCTCTTCTGGAGGATATCTGTGTCAGATGTGTTTTCGACTATGGCCCAGTTTGCAGTCATCTGCAAACTTTGTCAGCCATAACCCTCCTGTGTTTGCTTGTACTTCAGAAAAGTAGATGCCGAACAAGTGGACCCAGGACTGAGCCTGTGGGACACCACTTGTGACAGGCTTTGAGTCTGACATGGCTCCAGCAACTCTGACCCTGTGGGTTCTGTCACTTAGCCAGTTTGCAACCCATCTTGTGATGCATGGGTTTACATTCAAGCTGATGAGTTTTTCGATGATACCTGAGTGGGGTATTGTGTCAAAGGCCTTTGCCAGGTCGAGGTAGGCTGTATGGACTGCCTTTCCCTCATCAATGGCCTTGGTGACTGTCTCGAAAAAGTCAACCAAGTTTAAGAGGCAGGATCTGCCTTTGACAAAGCCAAACTGGGTTGGATCCAAAGTCTGCAAGTTCCCTATGTCTTTATTAGTTTTGTTTGGGATTGCCTGATCCATGCAGTCCTGTAGGTGCTGGTAGAAGGCATTTGTAAGTGATTCAGCGGTTTGAGTAATGTTTACCACTGGCTCAGGGGCCTTAAAGGAGACCACACTAGTTTTTAGAAGTGTGAAATCGGCTTTTGAGAAGTTTTTCACTGTGGTCTTTTTTGTTTCAGGTGGGGGCGGGATGAGGACCTCCAGCGAGATTAGTTTATGATCTGATCTCACCAGTGAGGGGTATACTTCCGGTGTTGAACATTTTGATCCCATGTTCGTGATGATGAGATCAAGTATGTTTTCTCCTCTTGTGGGGATGGTGACTAGTTGTTCCATGGCATTTGAGTTTATGAACTCCAGGAATCTTTGGGTTAGAGTGTTCGGGCTTGAGTAGTGTTCCCAGTCTATATTAGGGTAGTTGAAGTCACCTAGTATGATGGTGTTTGGAGATACATTTATCCCTCCAATGTTTTCAGGAAGGCCATGTGAGGTTCCTGAGTTTGAGAGGGTGGCCTGTAACATGCTACAAATTGCAGAGCAGTCTTGCCTATGGTTAATTGCACCTGGATGGTCTCCAATGCATCGTGCGTTGCCACCAACCTTGAGGTGTGGGTGTCCTTTATGAATATGGACACCCCCCCCTCCTTTCTTGGTGTTGTCCGGATTTTGGGGCGGGCATGATATGAGGTGAAACCTGTTAGTGCTGGGGTGCTCTCAGGAGCCTTGAACCAGGTTTCTGTCACAGCACAGACATTGATGTTCTCCATATTGAGAAGGGCCTCGAGTGCATGCATCTTGAGATTGAGACTTCTGGCATTGAGCAGCATTACCCTTAGTTTTTTTCCTTTTTGGTGTTCTAGGGTGGTAGGTTTAGAATTTGAGCCTTGCCTAAAAAGGCACTATGGGGGTGGCAAGAGCCTTTGCCAATATCCGAAGCCCAGGGTGACAGGTGCAAGCCGTCCCTTGCAAAGCAGCGTGGCTTGTCCAGCATGTCATCCCAGGCAGACAGACATTGGATCCCCTTTGAATGACACCAGAATTTAAGCCAATTATTAAAGCTGATCATCTTATCACTGTATTGTGACATCATTCTAGGTGAAGGTAGGATACTGCTCAAGGTCAGGGTCATACCTGCCTGGGCTACATAATCAGAGAGCTCCTCGATGTCCCTTTTCATGTAGTCCAAGGAGGTACGTCTCAGGTCGTTGACACCAGCATGGACAATGACTGAGTCGTACTTGTACCTGCTGTTGAGAGACCTGAGTGCTTGCATTATGTGGCGGATTCTAGCGCCCGACAGGCAGCTTACTGTGACCTTCTCCTTAGTCTGGTGAGCGGGACGTCAGTGTGTCTGACTATGGAATCACCAATGACAAGTGTGTCTGGCATTTTGTTTGGCCTTAAGGGCTGTGACTGTTTGACACTCTGACTGTGTGGTCTATGTGTTGCATGTGTTGGGTCGTGAGGTGGTAGTTGTTTGGGTGTCTGCTTTGGTGGCCTCTGCTGTTTTGGTAAATTTTTGATCAGAGCCTCCGAGTATGTCTTTGTGTGAGTATGTGTATGATTTGAAGTTGTGATGGTACCATGTGTGACTGGGTATGTATTGTGTGTGGTTACCTTCTCCTCCTGTCTGGTCTTGCCAGTCCTATGTTGAGAGAGCTCAGCCTCCAGTTTGGCCGTATAGTTGCATCTCTGTCATGTATTTGTGTTTTGTGGGAGAAGGAGAGGATTGTCTGTGTACATGAGGCAATTGTAACATTGCCTCAATATTCCCAGGTTCACCAGTTGAGCTGGAGAGGACACTAGCAACTGATCCCTCGACATACTAGAAGTAGTAGATAAAGAGACTTTCAAAGGACTCCTTGGGAAGTGGGTTTTAGGCTGGTGGGGTACTATCTATAATAAGAGTGCTTTATCAAGGTGCAAGTACTGTAGGAGTAAGTGCTAGGCTTTACAGACAGAGAATAGTCTACTTGGGAATCAAATAGAGATGAACTTTTCAGTTATAGGATATGCTGGTTAGATCAGCAGTACAGCTCGAGGAAGGTAGTTCTAAGGGAAAATTTGAAGAGTGGAATTTAGATGGCCCGAATAGTTTAACCTTGTTTAACCGCCGCTGCTCTTGTGTGCAACAGTGGCAACTCCGCGCTAAATCGCACTAACGCGCGTTTAGCGTGTTTTATAGCAGGGGGCTGAAGGGAGCTAGGAATTGGCCCAAAACGACCAATGGACTACTAGTTTCTGGCTGAAACTTCACCAAATCGGACAAAGTTTATAGAGTTTATAAAGTTTTTCTGTCTATACTGCCTTAAAGAATGGCAAAAGCAATGCTAAAATTAATAGATACGGATCAATGTGATTTTGTGGAGGGGAGGCAATCATTTGGCAACATTAACAGAACAATGATGATCTAGAGGGAAGAAGAATGTAAGAAAATACCACTGTTGTTGGTGGGTCTTGATGCAGAGAAAGCATTTGACAGAGTAAACTAGGATCATATGAGTAGGGCAATGGAATCATTTGCATTCCCTGATAAAATTATGCTGTTAAGTAGGTAAAAATAAAAGGGTGGGGGCCCCTCTCTGATAAGTTCTGTCTGAGCAGGGGAACCAGGCAGGGGTGTTTTCTTTCCCCTTTGTTACTTGTGTTATATGGTTGCAACCATTGGCAAATAAAATAAGGGACTTAGTAATTCAAGTATATAATTCATATGGCAATCAAGAAAAGTTGGCTTCATTTGCAGATGATATTATTTTGTACCTGATAAAACCAGAAAGGGACATTTCAGTCTTGTAGAACATTCTGAGGCAGTTTCAAGCCTTTTGGGGATACAACATTAATGCAGATAAAACAAAGGCAATAGCTGTAAAATATGTACACACACACACACACACACACACACACACACACACACACACACACACACACACACACACACACACACAAAACTGGTTCAGCAATACCCATTTTTATACAGGCATAATAAAATGAAGAACTTAGGAGTATGGATTAAAAAGGATTCCATTACGGCAGTAAAGGATATATGGGACGAGACTAAACAAAATATATTACAAAGACTGAGAAACCGGAACCTCTGTTTTATGGATATGGGTCTTGAATGTTCTAAATAGCGAATGCTCACATGACCAAAAATGCAGGACGTCAAAGTATTTTTTTTATTGCAATACAGTGAATATCAGAATATTTGCCCTTTCCTCACTGTAGTGCGATCTCAGTGTTGGAATATATATTTAGCAGGGAGTGTGGGGGTTCAGCCCCCCACAATAACTTTTTTGAGGTCCTGCATTTTCACTCATGTGAGTGTTCGCTATTTAGAACATTCGATGTTCTAATTCAAACTCTATGGATATGGCTAGGAAGACACAAGCAGTGAAAATGTTTTTAAGCCCTTCAGTTTTATACACAGTTCAGGCATATTTTAATAACCATAGGAGAGGTTGTGGGTAGCAATTAATGAGGAGATGAAAGATTTTATCTATGAGGGGAAGAGGGAAACAGTCAAGTGGGATAAGCTGATCCTTTCTACATTACAAGGTATTTTGGGATTACCTGATTTGAAGGGGTATTTCAGAGCTACACAGTTAATGTTCCTATATATATCACAAACAGAAAGCTACAATTCAAAGTAAAAGGATTGATAACAAAACGAGGGAAGCTCAAGAAATAAGAAAAGACTGGGACTTTGGATGCAGATTCTTAAGAATAATAACAATAACCATACAGAATATTATATTCATAAAGTAGCAGAAAGTATTCTAAGAACTACAGTGCAACTGTAATCAGAGGTACACAGAATAGGCAAGAGGGGGATGGAATTTACTAGATAAACCTGGCAAATGAGCCAAGGTATTGGGAGTAAATAATTATACAGGAAAAGGTAACAGAATTGTGAGAGGCCAATAATTTACTTGGACTGCAGGCTAGAGATTGCTTTCCCTACGAAGGATTTACATCAGACTATAGGCAATGAAAAAGGAATAGGTGGATCGTAAGTTAAAGTACAGCACTGGTAGCATTTTTTGTAGAGTCTAGAACAGAAGCTGCTGTTAAAAAAAGGATGTGTGCTAATATGAGTAGGTGATAGCAGCACTCTTCTGATGCTCTGCCTGTAAAGATTGTTTCTGACAGGATTTTTATGTTCTAACTTAAAAAACTTTGAAGTTTTTTCTCACAAGTTATATTTCTTGATATTGTGGATTATCTACAAAGAAGAAACCCGAGTTTTCAAAAACATTTATCAAGAAATTTCCTGTCAGAAGTTCTACAGCTTAGTACAACTGGATAAAACCATGAGTCATACAACAGCCTCTCCCCAAGATAGTTCCATGAAAAAAGAACTTCATACAATAATTTCCAGCATACAGGACCTCTCTGTGAAAATGAATAATTTAGGAAAAAATCATGAAGAACATGAAAAAGGAAAGAAGGAAACAAATCGAAGACCTGAAAGAAATTATTACTAAACATTCTGAACAAATAGCAGTCATAGAATAAACTGTAAATGACAGTGATGGGAGACAGATGGAAAATGACACTCAGATAGAAGTCCTTCTAAAATAAAACAACCAATTACTAGAGAAAGTAGAAGATCTGGAGTCCAGATATCAACAATATCAGAATATATGGGGTACCCAAAAAAATATAAGGAAGTAATATGGACCTGTTTTTAAATGAATGGCTGCCCAAAATATTAAACCTTCCTGAGTTCTTTTCATTCAGGATTGAGAGGGCTAGGTCTCTATCCAACCCATCTCTCTCCAAGAACCCAGCTACAGTGAGATCTATTACAGTAAAGTTTTTATCAACACAGGACAAAGACCTAGTACCGAGAACAGCTTGGATGGGAAATCCAATACAACTCAATGGGAAAAATATAAGGTTTTATAATGACTATTATACAACAACCCCCCATTAATATTCTAAAACGTGCATGCTGATTGGTCAGCGTGCACATTGTAAATCAGAGTTATACTAATGGAAAAAAGGTCCGGTCACCCGGACTTTTTCCATTAGTATAACTCTTTTTTTAAAACAATGGAGAACGCAAGATCTCTGTTGCTTTTTACACACTGTCTCGCTATGTTAAACGAGTTCAACATAGCGAGACAGCTTTAAAAAAAGCAAAGGAGATTCTCTGTTGCTTTTTTTAAAGATATCTTGCTATATTAAACTCCTTTAACATAGCGAGACAGTTTGTAAAAAGCAACGGAGATCTTGCTTTCTCCGTTGCTTTTTTCAAAACTGTCTCGCTATGTTAAACTCCTTTAACATAGCGAGACAATTTGTAAAAAGCAACGGAGATCTTGCTTTCTCCGTTGCTTTTGCCCACAGGTCTGATATACTGCATAAGCATACGCATACGCAGTACATCAGAACTGCCGCAGAATACCAGACAGCTGCGGAAGGGCAGCAAGGAGGCATTATACGATGCCATTATTTAAGAAAAGTAATTATTTTTTTCCTTAAATAATGTCATTGTATAATAGCAATAACCCACTTCTAGGTGTGGGTAATGCTGGATTTACTCATGGTTGTCTTTGTTTTGCCACTCGGGCTTCGCCCTCATGACCAAACCACGCCAACCGTGGGTAAATCCAGCATTACCCACACCCAGGTGTGGGTTATTGCTATATAATTCCACTACAATAACAAAAAGAAAAGAATGTGTCCCTCTCATCAAATGTTTGAAAAAGGCTGATATAAAAGCTCAGATCTTATTCCCAGCAAGAATTAGGATTATCCTCTCGGATGGTCAAAAAATATTTAACAACCTCGAAGAAGCAACAGATTTTGTTAAAAAAAACAAACTGTTGGACAAAATAGAAGACATGGATATTTTACTTCCAAGTCTGAAAAGACAAGCTATCAATGGCAAACCATTTACAAATGACAAAACTAATAAAAAACTAAAAGGGAAATAAATCTACTAATTTTCACATGTAATATTATCCATCTGACAGAATTTATCTAAATGTTATAAAACAAACGAACAAGCCCTAAGGTAAAGGTAAAAATTGTACATATATATATATATATATATATATATATATATATATATCTATATATATATATATATATATATATATATATATATATATATATATATATATGGATTCACTTCAGAAGCCTGAATGATCACAAGCCTGAATTGCATAAGCCGGAAACTCAAAAGCCTGAATCCCATAAGACTGAAAACAGATCGGATACATATATTGACTGAAGACAACACAAAACAGATTTTATTCCGCCACACCCCCTGCTACATATATATATATATATATATATATATATATATATATATATATATATATATATATGGGTACATGTCAGTACATCGACAAGTTAGAAGATCGACATCCACTTCACCGACACATGAAATAATCGACACCGCAAATCACGGACATTTAACAGGTAAGAAGTTTAAATTTCGCTAATCATGCCTACCACACATGCATAACACTGCCACACTTACTAAAACATGGTAGTCATGATTGGCGAAATTTAAACTTACCTGTTAAATGTCCGTGATTCGTGTCGATATTTCATGTGTTGGCTAAGGATGATCTTCTAACTTGTCGATGTACTGACATGTACCCATATATATATATATATATATATATATATATATATATATATATATATATATCAACTCCAAGATTGCACTTCACTACACTAAAATGCAATCTCGGAGATTATATATTTAATTAGCAGGGGGGTGGGGGGTGCAGCCCTCCACATGTGGGGTGCAGGGGGGCTTGTCCCCCTGCCCATACTTGGTGAAAACTGCTATGCTTTCTCTTGTATGTGTTTTTGTGTCATTTTTTGTGTTCTGTATATTTTCAGTCTTATGGGCTTATGCAATTCAGGCTTGTGATCATTCAGGCTTCTGAAGTGAAACTATATATATTATATATATATATATATATATATATATATATATATATATATATATATATATATATATATATATATATATATATATATATATATATATATCTCACTGGTAATTATAAAAATAGAACTCTATATGAACAGGCTGTTTAATCTGCATCTAGCTGCTTATTACTTGATAGACACTAAGTGCTGCTGTTTTGCTGACAACCTTCTATATATATCCATTGTGCCTTTATGTAGATTAAAACCTATAAACAAATAAAGTGTATAATACCCTGGAGGCACAATATCCACTTAGTAAAACTACTGTTGGGAGGTGAAAGTAATAACTTATACTTTCTATTTAATAGTGTTGTGCACTGTGGGTTACATAAAAAATGGGGGAGTACTATAAAAATACAGTTCTTAAAGTGCAGACAGATTTGTTTTGTATTATACTATACAGAAATTGAGAGTAGAAATGTAGAGAAATTGATGTTTTATGCTTACAACTGATTCAATATGTTTAAAACCATAGTGTCTTTATAGTATATGTATCAATATAGTGGGCACTGTTAGATTAGCTGTGGCAGGAGCAATCAATATAAAAGCTGCCTTTTTACCATCAGCATAGTTTGTTGTGCATTTTCAGTTCCCTTTTGTCTTATCCAGATGCAAAAATCTTGCTAATACTACTCTTGAGACACTTTTTACCATAAGAACGTTCAAAAGCTTCACTTACTTGGAGTCTTGAGAGCAGTACAGCCATTTAAGGAAAGAACTGCATGACCTTTGAACTTTCATCATCACTGTGTGACACTGTGCGATGGAATGGATGCCGGATTTTAGTAGCTGGGCTTCACAACAGGCTGTACGAGCTATTCTAAGCTTCAGAAATGCAAATCCATTCGAAATTGAGCAGGAAAAGGTACTGGAAATGTTTTTGTTTACAAGATTATTCAGTACAGCATTCTGAATATGAAAATATCATGTTTAATTAACCTGATAGGTATAGATAGTTGCTTATAATGCCATTAATGTCTAGAACTGCCAGGGTAAACTGAAGCTGTTTAATAGAAGTAAAATTAAATATTGCTGTACTTGGTTTATAGGTTTACACTATGATGGGTAAAAAGGAAAAAGAAAAAGATACAATGGCACCTATATGTTTAGAAGTATATGTACGTGATGCTTTTCCAGTTATACGCTAACTTAATGGATATGTGCAAATCTACTAGTTCAGACCACAGAAGTTACACATATGGAAGTTCCTGAAGATTTATTCAGTAACATAGACAGACCAAAAAAAAAAAAATATATATATATATATTTTTTTTTTTTTTTTTTTTTTTTTGGATATACAATAGTAAGGAGATATAATAGGGGAAATTTGAAACATCCCTTACACAAGTGAATGGCAGGACATGATAAGGTTCAGAGTTATTACAGGTAGCTCCCTTTTGTTCCTCACAATTCTTATACATTGTTATAATGTGTTCAGCAAAAGTTGATATGTAAAGTTTTTGGCAAATATATAATTCTCACTGTATTTATTTGAAATATGTATTAAATACTAGCTAAGTTAAAGTTAGGAGGTCATTATGTTTATTACATTCTATTGCAAAGTAGAAGCTGCAGTGGTGCAGCGGTAGTGTTGTCGTCTCACAGCAAGAGGTTCTCCTGTTCGATTCTCGGCTGGAGCGCCTTCTGTGTGGAGTCTACATGTCCTCCCCGCGGTCGAGTGGCATTCATAAGGCATGTGTGAATGGGTGCGCCTTCACTGAAGGTTGGGCGTTGAGCTGGCACCTCGGCACCATAAAAATCTACTGTCAATCATAGCGGGAAAACAACCGGGAAAAGCCGAAAGAAGAAGAACAACAACAACATTCTACTGCAAAGTCTTAGTATCAATCACAAAATACAGAGGGTTTGGTATAAGTGTGTTATTAAGTCAGATACAATCTCTAATATAATATAAGCGTAAATTTCTTTGCTTATTTTATTATCAGTAATGAGTAATGAGTAACAAATGCTCTACTACTTAAGAGACAAATAGAATGGCTTGTGTCACTGTTATTAGATACTTTATTTTATGTTCATAGTTGTCTGACTGAGGTAATTAATATGCAATTTAATGACACCCTAAAGGGTTGATTAGCTGTCTTACATGGGTCTATATCATATGAGCGAATCACACAAATTGCGAATGCTCATAATATCAAACGTACCGGACCTTGAAATTCCTACTGTAGGGGTTTCTGAGATCGCACTACAGTGAGGAAAGGGCAAACGCAAATATCCCATTCTTCACTGTACTTTTTAAATCTAAAAGCCTGACAAACTCCAATCATATTAAAGAAATTATAGATAAGTCCAAGAAGAAACCTAAACATATAACTGATCTAAAAGAAATATTAGAGGCCTTTAAAACACATCATGAAACAGTGAATAGCACCAATTCAAATAATACTGACAACACTCTAAAGGATGAATTCTTGAAAGACAACAAAAATAAAAAAATAACAAAGGAACAAAACACTAGACTACTTAAACCAATATCATTAAATGTACTTAAGGAAAGAATACAAAACATTAAAAATAATAAGGCTGCAGGTCTTGGTGGACTAATAGGAGAAATATATAGGATACTTCCAGACAAGACTCTAAGGATTTTAGATGATGCTTTTGAAGAATTCAGAAAGAATGACAGCATTTTCCCTTCATGGAAGTATGCCATAATTTCACCCATCTTAAAGCATGACAAACACCCTAATCTAGTGACTACTTATCGCCCTATTTCTCTTTTGAATGTATACTACAAGATTTTTACATCAATTCTGGCAGACAGATTAAATCACTTTTTGCCAAAAATAGTAACAGATGATCAAACATGATTTATATCACACAGAAAGGTCCAAGATAATGTCATTAGACTTCTAACCTTAATAGACTATGCAAATAAAAAAAAGGAATGAACAATCATTACCTTGGATCTGGATAAATCTTTTGATTCTATAAGTTGGCCATATTTAGTTAAAGTATTAGAAATGTACAGTTTTCCTCAGATTTTATAAAACTGTTAAGCAAATTATATACCACTTCTGTATCATATATTAAAATTGGAGCTTTTTTTATCAGGACCACTTAAAATATTGAAAGGCACCAAGCAAAGGTGTCCTCTACCTCCCTTATTATTTGCTATATCAGTGGAGTCCATAGCTAATTATACAATAACTAATGACAAGATATGTAGCTTTTATATTAATGCAAACTATAACTTGAAAATTCAGCTTTTTCTGATGATATTTTATTAACAATTGGGGACATAGACTCTTCAATTGAACACAGTATAAAACCTCTGTGTGACGACTGGGAGAGATGGGCAAAGGCTGCCAGCCTAGTCAAATAGAATTTGATATATAATTCTGGCATTTGTAAATAAATGTAAAATACAGGCATGTGTTCTTGAGTGTAAAAGAACACTGTGAAATGTAGAACTGCAAAATATGTGACAACATTGGCCCAGTGAAGCATGTTGTACCCTTTCATGTTAGAATTCAGCTCCAGGGTGGCTGGATGAAGATTTCATGCCCATTGTTTTAAGGCTAAAGTTTATGACTAGAATTTAGATGTGGAATGTGCTTTATTGCTCTGGTTTCTGCTAGCATATACATGTGAAATGTCTTGTATTGTTGTAAGTTTCTGAGGAGGTGTTAGACTGCTAAATAATGCAGTTTGTGGCCTGAGAACTCAGACCAGGTGTTAAGATGATGCAATATAAATACTGGAAAAACTAAGTGTCAAAAATGATGTAATTTTGAGAGGGCCTTAGAGACATGTTTGTTAGTAATGTTTAAATACTATTTCTCACAAGAGATGACAGCATTTTGACTTTGGACATCTAACTTATCAGCACTCTGCCTTATGCTCACATGTAAATTTCAGCACTGTGATTTCTTGTAGGAATAGTTAAAGCTAGTAAAGATTAATTAAGTATTTTTCTTTGACATCAAACCTGTCCTACTGTACTATTTTAAGTTTCTGTGTGATTTCTGAACCCTTAGATATCTCTGTGGTGTAGTAGTTTTGTCTTTTGTTTTAATTATTTATTATTAAATATTTTTAAAACCTTCTACCTGTGGCTGATTTGTGTAGAGATAAGCTCTAGAGTATATTGCATATTTATAGAGTTATTGTAATAGACCACACTAAAGTAAGCCTTGACTGTTAGTCATACTACCATTGGATATTAATATTGCACAGTAATAATTGGACACCTTTTTAAGGTCTTTTAGTAGTTGATATTATTAACTGGGTGGTGGCAGTAATTACTACCATATAGTCTGGGTAAAAGGGCACAGTTGAAGAATCTGTGTCAGCCTTTCCCAGGAGTGTCTGTGAAGTTGTATAAATACTTATCTCAAAGTATGTGTGTGTGTTGTGTCAACTAATTGGCAGGGGCACAAAGCACTGATTGGACAGAGAGGGTACTGGAGGTTTCAGCTTGCCCAGTTAGGCTGAGACCTGGACCCTATAGCTGTGCCAGTGGGGAGGCTTATTGGGGACCTGGTGAGCAAGGGAGCAACCAGCCCCAGACTGACTGTGATTGCTGTGTGCACTTAAGGGAAATTGTACTTTACTGTGTGTATTAGTTATCCTTTCCTCTTCTAGGAGATGACCTCCCTGGTGTTAGTGGTGAGGATTGAGGCTCCTTGATTGCTGAGCCAGGGCATGGTCATCACAAATGTTTGGCAGTGGTGGGATCTACTTCACATACTAATTGGCTTGTAGTGGTGTGGGTAGAGCAAATTCCTGTAGCTTATGTACAATGATCTCTGAAAGTGTTTTGTACTCATAAACAGCCACGCAGTGTATACTCAGAGTTCAGATAACGATTGTTTTATTTCTTTTGTTAGCTTAGTGTTAGTCAGGGTGAGCAGGCGGCATGTCAGCAGAAGAGTATGGAAAGCTGACAAGGAGCCAGCTGGTGGAGATGTGCCAGGCTAGGGGACTGGTGCATGGAAACCTGACTAAAGCAGACCTGAGTTACAGCTCGGTTACAGCTCATCAGAAAACAGCAGCCTGGAGGACAATCAGACTGACAGTGGAGATAAAATATCCTCAGAGAATGAACAGCTCAACCTTTCTGCAGTGGACCTAAACATCCAGCTGGAACTAAAGAGACTTCAGTTGGAGGCCAGGTGTATGGAACTAGAAGCAGCCAAGAAAATGAGGAGTCTAGAAGCTAAAGAACAGGAACAGCAGAGAAAGCATGAGAGGGAAATGCTGACTCTTCACCAGAGTCATGGAGGTAATGGGGAAGGGAGTAACCAGACCCCAGAAGCACAAAAGGTCAGTAAATTTCTTCCACAGTTTAAAGAGGGGGATAATGTTGATAGCTTCATTCATATGTTTGAGCAGGTATGCAAATAGTATTAAGTTGACCAAAGGCTCTGGGTACAGTTCCTGACCCCCTTACTCCATGGTAAAGCTGTAACTTCTTTAGCAAAAATGCATGACACTGACTGTTTTGATTATACTGCTGTAAAAAGACATTGATTAGAATGTTTTAAGCTAACACCTGAAATGTATAGGAAAAAGTTTTGTGAGCATGGACGCAAGGCAGATGAAAATGTATGTGAATATGTTGTTGAACTGAGCACTTATTTTCATAGCTGGGTGAGTGGATGTCAGGTCACAACTTTTGAAGGGCTGGCAGACCTTTTGGTAAAGGAACAAGCCCTTAGCACTTTGCCTGAGGACATGAGGCTCTGGTTAGCTGACAGACAGTGTGCTACTTCAGAGGAGTTGGGGAAGAAGGGAGACCTATGCCTAGTAAGCAGGGCAGCCCTGCACAGGAAGGAGACCCCCCAGTACTGCTCATGGGTCTAAAGGAACCCATGGTGGGCGGCACAGATTGCCCCAACAGAATCCGCCAGTAGCAGGGGAAGCCACTAGTCCAGGTAAACATCCAGGACCTATGGTGAAATGTTTTGAATGCAACCAGTGGGGCCATATGGCATACAGGTGTCCATGGAGGCAAGGTGGGGACCCAAAGGTGAGGGAGACAGTAAGTGATAAAGACAAAATGCCAATAGTAGGTTGTCTTGAGACAACAGAAGTATGGAGCTACCATCCTGCAGATGTCCTGAGAGGGAAGGATTTGGATGAGGCAGTAGTATGTACTTATGCAGTTACATGCAGGAAGGCTAGGAGACAAGCATGTGGGTCTGATAGCCTTGGGGAGACCCAGACAGACTGCATACTTGCAGCCAGGACTGCTGAGGTGGTTACTTCAGGGAGTGAGCTACGCTGTAGCAGTGAGACTGAATGTGAGCCACAGCTGCTTGTGGGTACTGATGTTCCCTTGGACAGGGTTACTGCAAAGGTAGAGGTGAGTAGTAGTAGTACCCAGGCTGACAATGAGGCACCACTGTCAGGGATGCCAGACTTCCTGTGGAAGGGGACCTGGGAAGGGTTATAAGGAGAGACTTGAGACAGGCTCAGCCTCTCAGACCCTACATTGCAAGGCCTGAGGCAGGTAGCTAGGGAGGCACCTGATTCTCAAAGGAAGGGGGAATCTGTATACTGAGACAAAGGGTTACTATACAGAGAATGGACCCGTGAGGAAGGGCTAGAAGGTGAGAGAGTACAGCAGTTGGTAGTGCCTAGAGCTTACCATCTGGCGCTTCTAGCCATAGCCCATGATATTCCCTTTGCAGGTCATATGGGCATAAAACATACAAAGAGGCATATTATGCAAAACTTCTATTGGCCTGGAATTTCCAGAAATGTAGCAGGGTACTGCAGGGCCTGTGAGCAGTGCCAAAAGGTATGCAAGGCAGGAGACAAGGTGAGAGTTCCTTTGATGCCTTTGCCTGTGATTGATGGTAGCTATGGATTATTGTGGGTCCTCTGAGTACCCCAAGTTCCACAGGGAAAAAGTATATCCTATTGATTGCATATTATGCTACACGATACCATGAGGCAGTGGCTTTGTCCTCCATTGAGGCCGAGAATGTGGCAAATGCTTTGCTAGAGATTTTCAGCATGGCAGGTTTCCCAAAGGAAATGCTGTCTGACAGAGGTGTCAATTTTATGTTGGACCTGCTGGCTTGTCTGTGGAAGTCCTGTGGGGTGAAGCACTTGAAGACCACCCCCTAACATCCCCAGACTAATGGTCTTGTTGAGAGGTTAAACTCTACAATCATGTCCATGCTACGGGCATATGCAGATCAGTTTAAGAGGAAGTGAGAGAAATATTTGCCCCATCTGTTGTTTGCTTACAGAGAGATTCCCCAGGAATCCACAGGTTTTTCACCCTTTGAATTGCTGTATGGGCATTGGGTGAGGGGACCTCAGGACAAGGCTCAGGGAACTCATGGGCTTGGCCCAGGAGAACATGGCAGAAGCCCAACAACAGAAAAAGGTGTGGTATGACAGGAACGCTCGAGCAAGAGGGCAGCAGGTGATGTTTCTCATTCCTGTCAGACACAACAAGTTGCAAACAGCTTGGGAGAGACCCTACAGGGTGGTAAGAAAGGCAAGTGATGCTAACTACATGGTGGAAGTGCTAGGCAGATGGTAGGAGCACAAATTGTACCATGCTAACATGATGAAACCTTACCATGATAGGGAGGCCCTTGTGCTGAGCATTTGCAGTGAATTGCAGGAGGAGTCTAAGAGAGATCTGGGGACTGATATCCTCAGTGAGGCTCGGGCTGACACCTCGGTGGAAGGGGTAGCAATGTCCCAGCATCTATCTCCTACCCAGATTTGAGAAATGCAAGCAGTGTTGCAGGAGTTTGGGGGCATGTGGTGTAGTAGTTTTGTCTTGTGTTTTAATTATTTATTATTAAATATGTTTAAAACCTTCTACCTGTGGCTGATTTGTGTAGAGATAAGCTCTAGAGTATATTGCATATTTACAGAGGTTATTGTAATAGGCCACTCTAAAGTAAGCCTTGACTGTTAGTCATACTACCATTGGATATTAATATTGCACAGTAATAACTGGACACCCTTTTAAGGGCTCTTTAGTAGCTGATATTATTAACTGAGTGGTGGTAGTAATTACTACCGTATAGTCTGGGTAAAGGGGCACAGTTGGAGAAACAGCCTTTCCCAGGAGTGTCTGTGAAGTTGTATAAATACTTATCTCAAAGTGTGTGTGTGTTACGTCAGCTACCTAGCAGGGACACGAAGCACTGGCTGGACAGAGAGGATGCTGGAGGTTTGAGCTTGCCCAGTTAGGCTGAGACCTGGACCCTAAAGCTGTACCAGTGGGGAGTCTTATTGGGGACCTGGTGAGCAAGGCAGCAACCAGCCCCAGACTGACTGTGATCTCTGTGTGCATTAAGGGAAATTGTACTTTACTGTATGTATTAGTTATCCTTTCCTCTTCTAGGAGAAGACCTCCCTGATGTTAGTGGTGAGGATTGAGGCTCCTTGATTGCTGGGCCAGGGCACGGTCGTCACACTCTACATAATTTTGAAAAGATTTCAGGTCTAAATTTTAATCATAACAAAACTGAAACTATTTTGCTGAACAAAAAAAAAAAACCCTATCCTGGAAAAATATAGTAATTTTAACTGGGCGAATACTATGTTTAAATATTTAGGGATATATATATATATATATATATTTATATATATATATATATATATATATATATATATATATATATATATAAACAAGTTGGAAAGATACTATACAAATAAATTACACAATGTTAATAACCACTGTCAAGGACCACTTAAACAAGTGGAATAAAATGTTCTTTACCATGGAGGAAAGGTTAACCTTAGTTAAAATTATTATATTACCTAAAATGTTGTATATCTTCCAATAGCTTTACTCTGTAAAAGGCAAGTCTGCCAAGGCGCTAGAGAGAATATTTTCATTTTATATGAGATATGCAGTGTTTTATAATGAATCCTTTGCACTTAAAAGAATTGGATTATTATGGTGAAGAATATAATAGCTTCTCCTTTCCAAAAAATTAATGAAGCAACTTAACTATTTATCAGTTAAATTCCTATGGTTTCCAAAAAAACAAGAATTAGTCATGCATGGCATTACAGAAATTGGGAAGAGGGTGGAATAGCTTTTCCACATTTAGAACTCTATGCAGAATCAATCATTCTTAACATCATAAGTCAATGGCTAAACTATAAGTACACATATAACTGGAAAAACCTACATAAAACAATATTAGTAGATAATAGTGGGGAAACAATAAACAATGATATGTTTTCTGAAGCAGAAAAGGTTTATCTGGTCATAAAAAACTTCTGCTATAATACAAGTAAAAAAGAAAATGTCTCTCCCTTTGCTGACTACATAGCAAAGAATTAAAAAAAATAATGAATAAAGATTGCAAGACAAGAGCCATTTTATTTTTAATATTTCCTATAGCATTTACAAACAAATGTTTGGAGTCTTACAACATGAAAAAGGAGAACTGAAAGGAAATGGATTAGTATTCTGCTATCAATTTCTTGACTCCAATTATATACAGGAGGCCACTTCCCTCATAGCAAGATATAACATAAATCAAAACAATTGGCTAAACATACAAACATTCAGAGAGTATATAGAAAATTAATTAAAAATAAGTCAAACAGTGAAATCCACATCTAGACCCAAAATTCTATTACTTTTTTTGCAAAATTAATACATTATACAATAATGATGGGTTTTCAGTGTCAAGATTATATAGAGCACTACAAACAGACATACTAACCCCAAATGAATCTCTATGGAATTACGCAGAAAAGGTTATTAAGTTCAGCTTTTCAGAAAAGGAGAAAACAATAACATTTAAATCAGTTAGTAATACTACATCATCTTCCTTTTGAAAAATCTACATATGGAAATTCATTCACAAAAGTTTCTTTACTCCTCATAAAGTGGCACTGATGTTGGGAAATTAAATAGCTGAATACTGGAAATGTGATGAAATAGTCTGGTTGCATATGTTTACAGAATGTAAAACTGCAATCCCTTTTTGGCTGTAATTTAAATATTTTATAAAAGCATTGTGGTCGGATAAATGTTAAGTGACTGACTCACTGTTATTACTTAATGCTCCGATACCAGCGTGCATTCCAGGTACATAAGTGCACCTCCTCTGGGTCCCTCCTTGCAACAGCAAGAAAAACCATTACCTCAAATTGGAAAAGTAAAAAAATTATATAATTTGTGGAATTTATATCACTGGTTAAAATTGCATGTAATACAGAATTGTTGACTATAACTTCAAGAACTTCAAGAATGACACATAGACAACTGGCTTGGTTAAAACTTAAAAAAATCGCTAGATAAAATGTTATGGACACTGTATATAGTTAGGGTTATTTTTCATTGTTTAATTGTTTTGTTACACCTGTATTTATAAAAATCAGTAAAAATTATGTGAAAAAAGGATAATAGCTGGGGCATATAAAATATTGTGTAATAATAATAAGAATGAATCAGAGGAGGTTAGAAAGGTCTGGGAAGAGAGATCGGATAAGCAGTTCACAAAGAGAAACTATGGGAGGATATATGTATGTCTCCCAAATTTGCAACAAAGTGTAAAATATTTAGGATCTTTGCTCAGAAGCATTTGCATAAGTATTTTATACGAAAAGCAGACTTCAAAGAATTTTTTCTCAGGTAATTTGCAAATTTTGGAGGTGTGATGGGGAAGAAAGAGGTAAATGGGAACATATTTTTGGGGAGATTTAAAAAAATGTCCTGTAGACTACTCTATTAAAAATACCGGGTGCGCAAACTGGTGTAACCAAGGTAATGACTTTTTAGCTGTGATACAGAATCATAATTGTCTAGACAAAGTAAGCCCTTCCTGAGTTTAATTATGGTGGCTTCCAGAAAAGCAATTACTAGTAAATGGAAGTCTAAGTCAACCAGACTAGAAGTAGTGAATACAGTAATTGAGATAAAACAAATGGAAGTGGGATCCTTAGAAAAGGGTAGAAGCAAATTACACAGGAAAAATGGGAATTGTGGCAACAATACACACAGAATAATGTCTTGAAGGAGGAATGAGGTTTAAAGGAAGGTAAGAATTAAGTAGGTGTGTAACAGTTGACTGACAATGCCTGTACAGAAGATTTTAAATGTTGTATAACGTTTGCAACTCAGAATATGTCACTATGTCAATATAGTTTGTTTTCATTTATATAAATGTATGATTGTCTGTGTCATAAGTGATAATTCAATAAAGATGTTTCTTGTTTAAAATAAATAAATAAACAACTCAGATCACATTTACTGCCTCTTGGTTCCAAACTTAGTCGCTGACAAAATCAACTGACTGAACAAAAATAAAGATTAATTGGTATTGAACTGAAACATTTAGTGACTCCATTAACTGCTCACTGGTAGAACTCAGATAATGAAGAAATGTACTTGTGATCGCATGCTGACAACCATGTATTTACTTAAGATGCTGATGACCAGTCTTAGATCTGTTAAGGGATTTTTTCCTGAAATTACAAACAAGAAGGTTAAATTAATGAGCTGTGAAAAAACTGATTTTTTAATTTAATTCACTGATCTTTTGAAAAGTGAAACAAAACATTTCTAATGTCTCTGAAATCTACTTCTATATTTCTGGTTGAATCATATTTTCTGCTGATGGGACATCAATGTCTTGCTGACTGATAAGCAAAGTAACAAACTATACTTCATTTTGATATATATATATATATATATATATATATATATATATATATATATATATATATATATGTGTGTGTGTGTGTGTGTGTGTGTGTGTGTGTGTGTGTGTGTGTGTCTATATATATATATATATATATATATATATATATATATATATATATATATATATATATATACACATATATATATATATATATATATATATATATATATATATATATATATATATATATATATATATGCATACACAATCACTGATGCATTAAACATTTCCATATCACAAAAAAAATAGTATTATCAGGATTAGTAGCATGCCAAATGCCAGCAGCACAACATGGGTAAAAAGTATGGGGGAGGCTAAGAACAGGTCTGGTGGACACCATGGTGGACGGGGAGAGGAGCTGAGGTCACCTGATGGTCAGCTGCACTGGAAAAAAAGTCTATCCAAAATACAAACTACTAAAAGGACATCCCTCTTCCTTATAGGTTCATAGGTTCATAGGTTCATACTAGGCTATCTGCCCAAGGGCATTTATAAGCCTAGCCCATAGTTATGTGGCTTTCGCCACCCCTTTAGTTTGAATAAAAACTATGCCTATCATTTTGCTGTGCCTCTGTCAAGCAGTGACGCTGAAGTAATCCCTGGGGTATATCTGCAATCTCCCATCCATTGGTCAAGATTCCTCTTGAACAAGACCAGAGAGGTGCTCTGCCTCACATGTACCGGGATTTTGTTCCACAGCATAGGGAGTCTCTGGGTGATGAATCTGTCCCTCCAGCACGTTCTATTTATAACCGTGTCAAGGTTTAAGTCTCCGCCCTTGTGGTTCTGAGGGATCTAGATTTTTGAGGTGAAGCATATTCATCAAATCTGGGTTTGACATGGCCTTATATGTCAGGCACAGGTCACCTCTGAGCAAGCGGTATGAGACTGAATAGAGCTGGAGTTCTTTCAGTCGGGCAGCATAAGACATATTTTGAGACCCTTTATCCTTTTGGTGAGGAACTTTTGGGGCCTTTCAAGCTGCAGCAGGTGTCTGGTCAGATACATTCGAAGCAGGGCATTGTAGTCAATCATACGTCTAATAAGTGATGAGTACAGGGGCACGATGACCTCCCTTGATCTAGATGTGAATCCCTTCATGATCAGGTGGGTGATATAGAAGGTTTTCCTAACTACTTTAGCAACATGAGTGTCAAGCGAAGGCTACTGACAACCTGGGTCCCCAGATCTCTGATGACTTTTCTGTGCTCAGTGGATTGCCACCTATATGGTAGCTAGGGGTAACCTTGTTTTTCCCAAAGGGTATGACTATGCATTTTTGGCGTTTAACTTCAGCCCATGGCTCTGGCACCAGTTATGCATTTCTGTGAGGCCCTTCTGGAGCATATCTGTCCCAGATGTGTTTTCGACTATGGCCCAGTTTGCAGTCATCTGCAAACTTTGTCAGCCATAACCCTCCTGTGTTTGCTTGTACTTCAGAAAAGTAGATGCCGAACAAGAGTGGACCCGTGACTGAGCCCTGTGGGACACCACTTGTGACAGGCTTTGAGTCTGACATGGCTCCAGCAACTCTGACCCTGTGGGTTCTGTCACTTAGCCAGTTTGCAACCCATCTTGTGATGTATGGGTTTACATTCAAGCTGATGAGTTTTTCGATGATACCCGAGTGGGGTATTGTGTCGAAGGCCTTTGCCAGGTCGAGGTAGGCTGTATGGACTGCCTTTCCCTCATCAATGGCCTTGGTGACTGTCTCGAAAAAGTCAACCAAGTTTAAGAGGCAGGATCTGCCTTTGACAAAGCCAAACTGAGTTGGATCCAAAGTCTGCAAGTTCCCTATGTCTTTATTTATGAGTTCCATTATGATCCTCTCCATGGCTTTGCAGATAAGGCTTGTCAAGCTAATGGGCGGTAATTTCCAGGGTCTGTGGAGGCACCGCCCTTATGAAGTGGGACCACAGTCGCCGTGCGCCACTCCTTGGAGTACGTATCCTGAGGTGAGGCTAAGATTAAACAGCTGTCCTAACTGTGGGTTTAATTCCTCATTGAGTTCATGAAGCACACAGCCGGGGACACCATCCGGTCCCATGGATGCTGTGTTTTTGCCTTAGTGAGGGCAGTTCTCACCTGGGCGTTGGAGATGTTTGGGGGCTACAATCCTCTGGAATAGATATCTCTCCTTTTGGGGGAGGGGAGAAGTTTGCACTGAACCTGTCAGCCAGTATGTTGGCAATGTGTGCAGGTTCAGTAATTTTCACATCATTTTGAACTAATTCTGAGCATATCTGGGAGTTTCCTCCTAGGTTTCTAACATAGCTAAAGAAGGCCTTATGATTCTCTTTAGAGTCCTTGGCGATTTTTCTCTCAAAATTTGCCTTGGATGATTTTATGAGAGCTCTTAGTTTTTACTTATAATGATCAAAGGTGTCTTACCTTTCAAGGATTTTGCTCTATCTTGTAGTAGCTTCCTCCTTTTGTTGTAGAGCTTGTTTACGGCTGGGGTCCACCAGACTGGTCGCTAGCCTTTTGTACAGAGAGTCTTAGTTTTGTTTGGGATTGCCTGATCCATGCAGTCCTGTAGGTGCTGGTAGAAGGCATTTGTAAGTGATTCAGCGGTTTGAGTAATGTTTACCACTGGCTCAGGGGCCTTAAAGGAGACCACACTAGTTTTTAGAAGTGTGAAATCGGCTTTTGAGAAGTTTTTCACTGTGGTCTTTTTGTTTCAGGTGGGGCGGGATGAGGACCTCCAGCGAGATTAGTTTATGATCTGATCTCACCAGTGAGGGGTATACTTCCGGTGTTGAACATTTTGATCCCATGTTCGTGATGATGAGATCAAGTATGTTTTCTCCTCTTGTGGGGATGGTGACTAGTTGTTCCATGGCATTTGAGTTTATGAACTCCAGGAATCTTTGGGTTAGAGTGTTCGGGCTTGAGTAGTGTTCCCAGTCTATATTAGGGTAGTTAAAGTCACCTAGTATGATGGTGTTTGGAGATACATTTATCCCTCCAATGTTTTCAGGAAGGCCATGTGAGGTTCCTGAGTTTGAGAGGGTGGCCTGTAACATGCTACAAATTGCAGAGCAGTCTTGCCTATGGTTAATTGCACCTGGATGGTCTCCGATGCATCATGCGTTGCCACCAACCTTGAGGTGTGGGTGTCCTTTATGAATATGGACACCCCTCCTTTCTTGGTGTTGTCCGGATTTTGGGGCGGAACGCATGATATGAGGTGAAACCTGTTAGTGCTGGGGTGCTCTCAGGAGCCTTGAACCAGGTTTCTGTCACAGCACAGACATCGATGTTCTCCATATTGAGAAGGGCCTCAGTGCGTGCATCTTGAGATTGAGACTTCTGGCATTGAGCAGCATTACCCTTAGTTTTTTCCTTTTGGTGTTCTAGGGTGGTAGGTTTAGAATTTGAGCCTTGCCTAAAAAGGCACTATGGGGTGGCAAGAGCCTTTGCCAATATCCGAAGCCCAGGGTGACAGGTGCAAGCCGTCCCTTGCGAAACAGCGTGGCTTGTCCAGCATGTCATCCCAGGCAGACAGACATTGGATCCCCTTTGAATGACACCAGAATTTAAGCCAATTATTAAAGCTGATCATCTTATCACTGTATTGTGGCATCATTCTAGGTGAAGGTAGGATACTGCTCAAGGTCAGGGTCATACCTGCCTGGGCTACATAATCAGAGAGCTCCTCGATGTCCCTTTTCATGTAGTCCAAGGAGGTACGTCTCAGGTCGTTGACACCAGCGTGGACAATGACTGAGTCGTACTTGTACCTGCTGTTGAGAGACCTGAGTGCTTGCGTTATGTGGCGGATTCTAGCGCCTGACAGGCAGCTTACTGTGACCTTCTCTTTACTCAGTCTGGTGGCGGGACGTCAGTGTGTCTGACTATGGAATCACCAATGACAAGTGTGTCTGGCATTTTGTTTGGCCTTAAGGGCTGTGACTGTTTGACACTCTGACTGTGTGGTCGATGTGTTGCATGTGTTGGGTCGTGAGGTGGTAGTTGTTTGGGTGTCTGCTTTGGTGGCCTCTGCTGTTTTGGTAAATTTTTGATCAGAGCCTCCGAGTATGTCTTTGTGTGAGTATGTGTATGATTTGAAGTTGTGATGGTACCATGTGTGACTGGGTATGTATTGTGTGTGGTTACCTTCTCCTCCTGTCTGGTCTTGCCAGTCCTATGTTGAGAGAGCTCAGCCTCCAGTTTGGCCGTATAGTTGCATCTCTCGCATGTATTTGTGTTTTGTGGGAGAAGGAGAGGATTGTCTGTGTACATGAGGCAGTTGTAACATTGCCTCAATATTCCCAGGTTCACCAGTTGAGCTGGAGAGGACACTAGCAACTGATCCCTCGACATACTAGAAGTAGTAGATAAAGAGACTTTCAAAGGACTCCGGGGAAGTGGGTTTTAGGCTGGTGGGGTACTATCTATAATAAGAGTGCTTTATCAAGGTGCAAGTACTGTAGGAGTAAGTGCTAGGCTTTACAGATAGAGAATAGTCTACTTGGGAATCAAGTAGAGATGAACTTTTCAGTTATAGGATATGCTGGTTAGATCAGCAGTACAGCTCGAGGAAGGTAGTTTTAAGGGAAAATTGGAAGAGTGGAATTTAGATGGCCCAAATAGTTTAACCTTGTTTAACCGCCGCTGCTCTTGTGTGCAACAGTGGTAACTCCGCTAAATCGCTTCTGGCGTTTAGCGTGTTTTATAACAGGGGCTGAAGGGAGCTAGGAATTGGCCCAAACCGACCAATGGACTACTAGTTTCTGGCTGAAACTTCACCAAATCAGACAAAAAGGCTGCTCAGTGCTTCCCACTCCCACTGGTAAGCAAAGAAACTTCCCTCCTTCCTAATAAGGCAATGGATCAGTAACAGGAACTAAAACAAAGCCCAGGGATCAGCAACTCTGAAACTGGACTACTCTAGTTCAGTAAGGCGGAAAACAAGAGATTTTTTTTGTTTTATTACAGAGACAAGGAAAAAATCAGACAGTAATTGCTGTAAATCGGCTAGCGCACTTTAGTGTGTAGCCTACAGAAACAATTTGCAACAATTAGTAACTTAAAGTGCAATAAACAGTGTAAAATGCAGAAATCACTTAAAGTAGCAATAAAACAGGCGAAATGCAGTTGCTAGCTTAAATAACAGTGGGAAAGCCACAAAAAATACTTATATCTGGTAGAAAGTCACTCTTTTAGCTCTCTGCTGCTTGGATCACTCTGCAGGCCACCACGAGGATCTGTGCTGAGTTGGTACAAGCTGGAAAATGCGTGTTTAGCGTGTTTTATAGCAGGGGGCTGAAAGGAGCTAGGAACTGGCCCAAAACAACCAATGGACTACTAGTTTCTGGCTGAAACTTCACCAAATCGGACAGAAAGGCTGCTCAGTGCTTCCCACTCCCACTGGTAAGCAAAGAAACTTCCCTCCTCCCTAATAAGGCAATGAATCAGTAACAGGAACTAAAAACAAAGCCCAGGGATCAGCAACTCTGAAACTGGACTACTCTAGTTCAGTAAGGCGGGAAAACAAGAGTTTTTTTGTTTTATTACAGAGACAAGGAAAAAAAAACAGACAGTAAATGCTATAAATGCTGTAAATCGGCTAGCGCACTTTAGTGTGTAGCCTACAGAAACAATTTGCAACAATTAGTAACTTAAAGTGCAATAAAAAGTGTAAAATGCAGAAATCACTTAAAGTAGCAGTAAAACAGGCGAAATGCAGTCGCTAGCTTAATAACAGTGGGAAAGCCACAAAATACTTATATCTGGTGAAAGTCACTCTTTTAGCTCTCTGCTGCTTGGATCACTCTGCAGGCCACCAAGAGGATCTGTGCTGAGTTGGTACAAGCTGGAAAAACGCGTGTTTAGCGTGTTTTATAGCAGGGGGCTGAAAGGAGCTAGGAATTGGCCCAAAACGACCAATGGACTACTAGTTTCCGGCTGAAACTTCACCAAATCGGACAGAAAGGCCGCTCAGTGCTTCCCACTCCCACTGGTAAGCAAAGAAACTTCCCTCCTCCCTAATAAGGCAATGGATCAGTAACAGGAACTAAAAACAAAGCCCAGGGATCAGCAACTCTGAAACTGGACTACTCTAGTTCAGTAAGGCAGGATACACTGCCCTGTTAGAGAAGGCAAAAAATGCAGTAGGAAACTACCATGAAGGAACAAAAAAATAAAACAAAAGCTACACTTACCACTTTTACTTTTTTATTTTTGTATTTTTCATTTTCCTTGTTGTCTTAATGTTTTTATTAGGATTTCTTATTCTAACTAAAATAAATATATCTTCTAATACAAGCTCTTCTTCCTGAGGTCACTGCTACTCTTAAGTTATCATTATTTCTGCTTAGCAGCTTTTGTAGCATTTTTGTACTGCGGTGGTGGTGCTGCGGTAGCGTTGTCGCCTCACAGTTAGACGTTGTCTGTTCAATTCTCAGTTAGAGCATCTTCTGTGTGGCGACATGCGTGAATGGGCGTTCCTTCATTGAAGGTTGTGCGTTAGGCCCGGCAAGCCAGCACGTCAAAATCTATTGCCAATCATTAGCGGACCGGAGTTCCGCTGTGGCGACCCCTAACCGGGCAAAGCCGAAAGAAACAAACAAACCTTTTGTAGTATTTTTGTACAAAGGAAAGGGGCAAAACAGTTTTGATCTAACATAAGCAGTACATGAAACATAGCACCAAAATACCAAACAGTTAAACAGAAGGTGATTTCAGTGCATAGCAGTTAGTACACAGAACTGAAGCTATGAGTTGTTAATCATCTGTTTCTTATGGTTCACTGTTTGATTCCATCAGTCTCCATTTGTCTACTGTGTGATCTTCAACAAGCCACTTAACCAGAGAGTGCTTTGAGAAAACTGGGTTAGGCTACTTAACAGTCTCCTAGACCACATACCTAGTAACTACATATGAACTGTGGATACCAATACATGGCACTGTATCTGTTTTCAAAGAAAAGAAGAGACTGAGTACTTTCTGTCAGCAATGGCAATATGAATGAATTATGGAAAATCACAGAAATCAATGGAGGAAAGCAGTCACTGCTCCACACCTCAAAATCCAATGAATGATTCTATGATCTTCTGGGGAAAAATGAGGTAAAATAACTGTAAATTCAGAAATTATCTACTACAGACCTTCCATATGGAGAACTGAGATTTGATCCAGGAGCACTCAGCCAAACTGCCCACTGTATGATGTCAGGCATTTGACGGTATGTATAGCAATGCCAGCCACTGTAACATATTCTGGCTAGTATTTAATCCCCAAGACTTATATATCCTGCAGCCCTGTGTAAAAGAACAGGCATCCGTTTATTTATACAGTTCTTTAATCTTGCATATGCTAGTAACAGCACCACCACTCACTAAGGAGAACACCAAGTGAGGCTGTTTTACATTTTGAGTATTTATTGAATTACTGGCAATTTCCTTTCCAGACAGACACTGCAAATACCCTTCCATTAATGTCCTTATAAAAAACAATTTCACATCATTAAGTCTGCCTTAGTAGTCAGTCAGACAGTAACCAGACCAATCATCCATTAATAATTCACATATGACAGCCTGACTTCAGGGAATAGGGAATTACCTTAACTCTGAGAGCTTCTCCTATGTAGGATATTGTGCACTCTGTCACATTTCCATCTTGGAAGACTGAGTCCCGATGAGGCTCATCTCTCGAGGCTAAGCAATTCAATATGGTAGACTTTTTAAATAAATGTTACTTCAGTTGCAGAGGTTACCAGACTCCACCAACCTCAAACAGAATGGATCCTACTGTTACTGACTCTGCCTTGACCACTGACCTGCAGAAAACACACAAACAAACACACACGCACATGGAGTTATTCATAGCACTGATTCACTGATGCTGCTGTGTGCTCTCTCCATCCCATTTGTGATATTAAAGCTCTCCACATTGTAGAAACTACTGCTATGAAATCACAGCGGTGTGAGCACCAATAAAGAGTATATCACTTTGCTAAATCTGGCAATCTAAAATAAACTAATTTGCATTCTAATAGCCTCTCCCCACTTCAGTTTAAGATTAAAGTGTGTGCTTTATCATGATTAAATTATCAGAGTATTCAAAACACACTTTCCACATTCTTACTTAAGTGCAAATCCATTCATTTCTAAAAGCAATAAATGGGAAAGTGGAGGGGCCAGCAGGGTGGAAAGATATCACAGAAACATTTTTTATTCATGCCGTTTTTAGACCGGTCACTGGTACAATAATCATGTTGTTGAGGTCAGAACATTAATGTTTGTGCATGTATGTGTGTGTGTGTGTGTGTGTGTGTGTGTGTGTGTGTGTGTGTGTGTGTGTGTGTGTGTGCGTGTGCGTGTGTGTGTGTGGTAGTGAGAGAGATCTGCTCCAAACCAAATGCACCTGAAGTCACACATTTGCTGCAGTATCATATACTGAATTACTAAATTCAAAGGCACAGCTAGCAAACAAAGGAAACAAAGTTATTTGAAAAAGAAAATAATTTATCTAGAGATAACTGCTGCAACAGGCCTTGCTAACTGCAGTTCCACTGATGGCAATACAGCAGGTAAACATGAAGAGGATGCAACAGCTTCACTGGGCTAAATGCCAGCACACTGTGTTGCATCAATATATGAAGTTCAGGTGGTTTTAGCCCCATCCATTTTTCAGTTAATGGAATTATTTACCCAGGGAAATAAGAAGCTCTGAGACATAACTAAATTTAAAAGGGGGGGGGGGTAGACATCTTTAAGAATGAAAAGAAATACTCTTAATGGTCCTGGTTCAGAATTATGCAGGTCACAATGCTATGGAACTATTACATTATTAAACTAGTATTCCACCAACAAAAAGGCCGCAGCCAAGGAAGACAGTGAGGAAGTCCTGGCTTACAGTGGTCTTGCTGGTCCAGTGGTAGTGAAACCAACATGGTATGCTGCAGATACTGGGTTTCTGAGTCCCAGACAAGTGTAATGTGATCCTTTCACTTCCATGACTCTAACAGTGCCTAACTAGCCAGAAAATGTTCTGCACTGTAGCAAGACCATGGCTGAGAAAGAACTACTGTGGCAGACCTGATCAACCTTCTGTAATTAGACAGACATATATATATACATATATATATATATATATATATATATATATATATATATATATATATATATATAAATAGGCAGACAGAAAGCTAGATAAATAGACAGATAAAGAGACAGACATAATTAGATACTTGTGTGAAAAATGCTCGGCAGTAGTCACATGAAATCCTTATAAACCAAATGAAAAAAACATAAACCTGCTGAAAAGCACTCTTTGTGTCATGCAACTAACTCTGAGATTGCCCAGTGTTGGAGGAAAAAAAAAACAACAACAACATGCCCTTTAAAGTACATATTCCATTCCACTGCTTCTTCCAGTTGGTGGGATCCCATTTCACAAACATCAGAGGCAACAAATCTCAAGGACTTGTCTTATAAGGAGTTAAAAAGAAACCAATACCTGCCAGAGGTCATTAATTAATAGTAATATACTCATCTGAAATAAAGCATGACGGACACCTGCTTGTGATGAACCAAAGTGATATACTAAAATTATTTGAGTAATGTGTACTATTTCCAAGGACAGAAGTGACTTCATTCCTCCATGAATCTAACCTTCTCACACATGTACTGCATGTTTCAGCACCACTACTAGCTTTAAACTATGCCAATATCTCACATGCTTAGATTTTATGTTTTCTTCTAAATACTCAAATTCTAGATGGTTTACTGTTCTGAGAAACTAAAAACCCACACAATGTACTTCTCCATACCTACCCTGCACAGCAGCGAGAAGATACTATGTACACAAGTAAGTAAGTCTCTGCTTATACACCTTCACTTCAGTTTATTTCCCCAAGTTTTGGGGTTTCTTATACCATACAAGGAGTGGACCCCATTCCAAAGACAGGGTGTGATTAAAGTTGATGAAATTAGTACTGCTTCAATCTTTAATGATAGCTAAAAGTGCTCTTCACAACACCTGCCATGTGCCCAGAATTGACTTCTTCTGCAATACACTTCCTATCTGTTATCACTGAGGTACCCACTCACACTTAGGTTGCTAAGGCACCTTCACGTTCCATCTGTTATCACTGATGTACCCACTCACATTTTGGTTGCTAAGGCATCTTCACTTCCTGACTGTTATCACTGATGTACCCACTCACCCTTTGGTTGGTAAGTGTTTCAGATAAAGCTAGCAGTCAGACATAAAATAGGGTCTTCACCAATGTGCCGATGTCTCTAGTCAAGCAGAGACGAAGCTTAATGAGTATATGGTGCTGTCTCTTTTAGAATGCTCCCAACCTCCAAAGTTTGACAACAATAAACACTGACCAAAGTGGGTGCAAACCATGCAGAAAGTCAGCACTCGAGTAGACCCATACTATTGTGTACTGCAGTAAACAGACAACGCATAAAAGCTAAATACCATAATCTTATTTTATTGTTACAAAGGAATGCTGTAGTATCAAAAACAGTACAATCATGGCACTGCAAAGACAGTGTTTAATGGGTGAAACTGGGATATGGCCCAGGTGAGACAACAGCGCTATTTCACCTGGATATTACATTAGTTTATGAGAAAAGCATTAAGCATAAGCCTGGTGATCCTTTAGTTTTATTTCTAGTAGTCAGACGTAGTGTTCTGTGAATCTTTGTTACATGACCCATTATTATAAGCTACTCTTAAAGTTCATTCTCTGGCCTTCTGTATGTGACAGGTGGTCTTATTTAAAGAGCTTTACCTATATTCCACCAAATCACTGTAGAATAAGTTGTTTCATTAATTTGCAGACACAGAGAAATGTAACAGTCATCAGTTTTCAGACACTTTTGTTGTTGTTGTTGGTCTTTCGGCTTTTCCCAGTTAGGGGTCGCCACAGCGGAACTCCAGTCCGCTAATGATTGGCAGTTGTTTTTTTTATGGTGTCGAGTTGCCAGCCCGACGCCCAACCTTTAACAAAGGCACGCCCATTCAACGCATGTCTTTCGAATGCCCACTCGACCGCAGGGAGAACATGCAGACTCCGCACAGAAGGCACTCCCAACCTAAGCCGAGAATCGAACGGGAGAACCTCTTGCTGTGAGGCAACAATGTTACCGCTGCACCACCGCGGAAATCAAACATAATTTGGAAATACTAAAAACATAGAAATAAAAACCTTTTTGAATACCCTGCACCACCTATGTGGCATACTTTGCCACCACATTCCCTTATTGATATATATATATATATATATATATATATATATATATATATATATATATATATATATATACACTAATTTAACAGCCATAAAAAGTGTGGAAAAGTGAAACTCTCTACTGCCTGCACAATGCAAACATATCAGATTTCTACAAACTATAATCAAAAAAATATGATTTAAAACTGATCATACAAACTACACATACAGGTGAATACTAGGATAAGAGCCTTAAAGCGCTTTTTAAAGCTTAACCAACAATCTGAGGTCAGAATCAGACATTGTACTTTGGGACTACAAGGGCAAGACCTTAATCATTATGCTAAACCCACACCTATATGCTGGGCAGCCATTTAAAAAGGCACTTTATTGATACAAATCCTGCTTCTTGAGCAAGGTATGCCTCAAATGCTGAGGTGCAGACTTGTTTTGCTTTTTGAGTTAGGTGTCTTCTAGTGTAAGCTACTCTTGATCACCAGAAAATGGTATGCTTACATACACAGGTGCACATCAGAAAGACAACCCACTACATGAACAGGTAGAGCTGGTCTGTACTACCTTGATTATAACATAAGAGAGAGAGAACTACCTGAGATGTTTCTATTTATTACATCAATAAGGGTTGACTGAAGACAGGGCACTAAAGCATCAGGGAGAACTAAATAGATTATTTCATACCACAGGAAAGATAAGAATGTAACCACTAGACAAAAAGGGAAGGTTACCACTTCCTGTTTCATGCAGACTAAGGTGATAATACTAAACTCCCTAGAAGAGGCACTGTGCAGTGTTGCACTAATGCTGGCCAGTGGTAGCAGCTTCAACAATGCTGTTTTGGGGATGCTCAGAAGCACTCTTGCTATGTTAGTAACATCTCAAGCAAAGGAACAGTTCAGGACAAGTAAATGATCACATGATAAGATGCAAATAATGGCCCTGTAAAATTCATCTTTTATTGGATTTTTACATATGTCCATTTATAAACTGCACCTCAGCCATGTTTTCTACTGCAGTACCATGCAGCAGTGTGTTGGAGCAGTCTTAGGACTGGGGTGAGCCAGTACATTTTTTTCCCTTGAGGGGTGCATGCTTGCCACTTTCTGCAGACTTTAAACAAGCAAATGGGTTGCTCTTTGCAGCACAGTTTCACTGAACTGGAACAGCACAGTGTAGTTGGCTGTACTTTGAAAATAAATACATAAAAGTTAAAACAGTCAAGATGTGCATCTCTACATCTAATGAGTACAGTTCTACTATATAGTTCCTCAACCATTCCTTTCTGTGTGTTTGTGTGTGTGTGTGTGTGTGTGTGTGTGTGTGTGTGTGTGTGTGTGTGTGTGTGTGTGTGTGTGTGTGTGTGTGTTGACATTCTTTAATAAAAAGCTTTGTACATTTTTTATTGAAGACATGCCCAAAAAGTGATCTTAATGTCAACTCAGGGATTACTTTGGGATGTGCCCATAGCTTTTAAAGGATGAACCCTAAAGCAGGCAAAGTGATTTCCACATTAAAACGTGTGGACATACTAGGTTAGCGCTATATCTGTAGTGATGTCATCAAGGTATAAATTGACTCAGTCAACATAATGTAATTTCAGATTTTTTTACAGGTGGATTAATGAATATGCTAAAAAAATATAAATGGAATAATGGAGAGAAAATATACTGTGGTACTGTAGGCACCACATGTTTAAATATACTGTGGTACTGTAGGCACCACATGTTAAAATATACTGTGGTACTGTAGGCACCACATGTTAAAATATACTGTGGTACTGTAGGCACCACATGTTAAAATATACTGTGGTACTGTAGGCACCACATGTTAAAATATACTGTGGTACTGTAGGCACTACATGTTTAAATATACTGTGGTACTGTAGGCACCACATGTTAAAATACACTGTGGTACTGTAGGTACCACATGTTAAAATATACTGTGGTACTGTAGGCACCACATGTTAAAATATACTGTGGTACTGTAGGCACCACATGTTAAAATATACTGTGGTACTGTAGGCACCACATGTTTAAATATACTGTGGTACTGTAGGCACCACATGTTAAAATATACTGTGGTACTGTAGGCACCACATGTTAAAATATACTGTGGTATTGTAGGCACCACATGTTAAAATATACTGTGGTACTGTAGGCACCACATGTTAAAATATACTGTGGTACTGTAGGCACCACATGTTAAAATACACAAGATAAGCCTCTTTTAGTCAGGCTAGGGAGACAAAGGCTCAAATTTAATGTGCATGTTTCAAAGACAGTAAGAGGAAGCATTTTAACAGAAAACATACGTGGACTTTAAAGTCTTTCAAAAAAGGGTGAGGATTCCAAACATTGAGACACATCAGTGATAAACAGCAAATTAAATAGGGCGGTAGGAAATAGTCTATTGATTTCACAAGAATCTGCAACTTACTTATCAGGCAGTTAAAAGGGCAAATATGCCAGGCCAAGCGCTTAACTAGAATCTGAAAGGCTATATTAGCTGTCCTTTATGCATTGTCAGTCTGCACATGCGTAGTTTCTGATAACTGCAGTACTGCATTTAATGCACATTTTTCATACGCATATACATAGTGCATATGCACATTGCAAATGATACAAGAATGCAGCACTGTCTTCTGCAACCAGTCATTGGAAAAAAAATGACTGTCAGCATCCTAATTAACTCATCTAGACAGATGGCTCAGAAATCACCATCTGAAAAGGGAATCCACAAGCAAAGAGAACAATATTAGCCTTGAAATCAAGGTGAAATACATTTCAGTATCCTTCTGCATTTTACTAGGAACTGACCCTGGGAGTTTTCTGTCGTGCCTTGACAGATACTTAGACTAAGTTCCTTACCAAATGAAGTAAACCTGCTCTGCAGTGGAACAAAGTACAAACTGCAATTCTATTCAACAGTTCAAGTATTTACTACTCTGCTAAACGTCCCTAAACTACCAAGAAAGGCAGACATAGTAACAGACTTTTCTTTTTTTCCTTGTAAAAGGACATACCATTAGACTTTCAACTTTCCTCCTGCCAACCCTTCATTTCTGGCTCCCTAACTCTGCACTTATTTCCCAGACTGAATTGTTATCACCACAAAGAAGTATCACTATGTCAATTGTCCAATTAAGATGTTTTCATAAACTATAACACTGAATATCACAGGTTTGCCAAACTAATTTTGTCTAGAACGAAGACAAGATGTGTCTTTCTACTTCTGCATCCAGCTTTGAAAGGATATCGTAACACTCTGCTAATCACTTAGTTTTTCTAATGTAACACAACTTAGTACTGAAAACCGGTGTGCTGACATTCATTTTATTAGTATAGCTGCACACGTCTTCTAACAGTATCATGTACAGTACAATTTACCTGACATACCCTACGTTCCACTGTACAAACTGCACTCTCAAGTGGTACCAGTTCAACAGAGTGATAACTATATCATTAGGCTTTACAGCATCTCATCTCAAAGTCTAAACTAGCTGTTTAATTATTCCACTCCAGGGTACAACCACACATCAGTGTTACCTTAGGAGATAAAAGTTAAAATTCAGTACTGATATCTGGCCTGGAAATTGAAACTGTAAAGAAGCCTTGCAACAGAAACATTCCATCACATAAATACAGCAGGACACTGTGTACTGCTGTCAAAAAACTAGATGGCTGTCTAATTCTAAGTACTTTCACTGTAGTAAAATACAGTTAAACCAAGTCCTTACAGATGAGCTGTTCCTCAGTGTAAGATTTGAGCTCTTAGAACAAGTACAAAGTGTTACTATGCCTGCATCAGTTTTCATGCATGACTGCTCCCTAGCACTCGCTGATCAATTCCATATTCATAAATAAATACACGATTGCAATAATTCATATGTGGAGTCAGCTAACATCATTTATACAGCTCCCCTTCTCCTTCCCAACTACCATGAGGCACATTTTAAAAAAAGACTGTTACACTTAACCTGAATTCAACACTTTGCATCTCTTCCATACTAATAGCCTCTCTCTGCACAGCTCACAAAGTCTCTTCTACATACAAACCACCTGTTGGAGGGAATCATTTACGGGATGGGGTCTGTAAACCCTAAGTCTAACAAACTGTCAGTACTGGGCAAACGTCTATGATGAACATATTAAAGAAATGTACAATGTTTATGTTGCATACCCATGGAACAGTTTGCTACAGCTGAAGTCAAACTGTTCACTAGCTGTTCTAAATGCACTAGTATCTCTCACAAGTCATAACACAGTACTATAAATATTTGTTCACTTCCCTTTCAAAGGAAAAATGTAAAACATATCTAGCTGCCCATCTAGTAGACAATATATTGATAATGTAAGTGCACTTCAGGCCATACAGCTCAACTGTCCAGATTTTTCCCTTATATTTCTGGCCTGTTCATCATAAAATTTGTGGCGTTCTGCCAGCTAATTGAGGATTGAAGTTACTAAATAATCCCAGACATTTGAGTTTCAGCCTTCATATCCTTCCAAAAATGTATCCTAATGCAAAACCTGTTACTCTATCAAATTTTTAATATTGTAAAAGCAATATATAAAATCTGTTCCTGATTGTAGGCCTTTGTCCAGATTTCTTGGTATAAGAATTGAGAGGTATGCTTCAGACCCAGATTAACTAGTGCTGTGAACCAGTGGGCTTTACAACTGCTTAGTAACACTTGGCTCAGTTTGCATAATAAGGACCGCTGCCTCCTCTTACATTACTTTGGTCAGACATTGAACAGTACGGCTAACTACAAAAGCATGACATCTTAGATTCATTAGCAGATTTACTTTCCCCAGCTGTGACTTTAACATTACTCTTTACACAGGCAAGTTTGCCATGTTCAGGATTGCTTTCCCATCTCCGTTTTATTTAGCAGGTTCAGTGTCAACCTAGACGACACTGACGCCTTAAAGATGTCTGGGGATAAACTACTCTATATGCAGCTTATGCCATCATCAGACCTCTTGAGAGATTCCTTACTGACTCTTGCGATACCATTTTCAAGCACATAAATAAGCTGACCTCCAGTTTGACTGGTAACTTTCTTCAGTGCGCTTGACTTTCACTACCCCAAATTAATATCAAAGTTCAAAGAGACATGCAGTACCTTTAAGTTTACAACCATGGCATAATATACTGTGGCTAAAACAATCTTTGTATTTAAATCCCACCACACCACCTTACTAATGCATGCTAACCTTAATGCTAATCATGACCCTGCCCCTAACCCCAACCCTACATCTTACCTTAGAAATCCTTTTCTGTAACACTACCACTACAGAAGAGATTGAGGCACACACGCATCACACACAACACACACACACATATAACAGCACACATTGTTTGTGTTTGTGTCTTTCAGTTTTTCCCGGTTAGGGATCGCCACAGTGGAACTCCGGTCCACTAATGATTGGTAGTTAATTTTTACGTGCTGAGTTACCAGCTCTGACGCTCAACCTTCAATGAAGGTACACCCATTCACGCATGTCTCCATGCAGAAGACGCTCTAGCAGAGAATCGAACCGGACAGCGTCTTACTATGAAGCGGCAACGCTACCGCAGCACCACCACCGCAGCACACATGCACATTACTAAATCTATCACCTTACTCTAACGCCACCTCCAAAATACACACACCTACATCTTACCTTAGAAATCCTTTTCTGTACCACTACCACTACAGAAGAGACTGAGTTACACACGCATTGCACGTGCACACACACACACACACACACACACACACACACACACACACACACACACACACACACACATTCACATACAATAAAGTTTTGGTCTATCAAATACATTTGGCATTAGCTAACAAAACACACACTTATCTACCACTACAGATTTTCAGCCTTTTGACATATACAGCACTTGAACACAAGTACACTAGACCAAATCTCCACACACTTCTCTCTGTTGAAGAGATGGCAATTCAACACAGTGAATGTAATCTATACACACACACACACACACACACACACACACACATATATATATATATATATATATATATAGGTGCAGTGGCCTTGATCATATGTTCATTACATCATTTAATTAGTAACATTGTTTTTTCAAACTACTGATTCATCATTGAATTCCGGCATTTGTTTTGCAGGATCACTACTTAGTGAAGAGTGGCATTTTGTCCTTTCCCCACTGTTTATTACCTTGGAGTTGGTATATTTAATTATAAGGGGGTGTGGAGGCACAGCCCCTACATGGGAGTCCCCCCCCACATAAAAAATTATCTTTTTTCCCACAAGTAACTGATTTCAATCATTTGTGCTCAATGCCAATTTAGTAAGTCGGCAGCACAGTGAAATACAATCGCAACTACTGATTCATCATTGAATTTCGGCATTTGTTTTGCAGGATCACTACTTAGTGAAGAGTGGCATTTTGTCCTTTCCCCACTGTTTATTACCTTGTAGTTGGTATATTTAATTATAAGGGGGTATGGAGGCACAGCCCCTACATGGGAGTCCCCCCCACATAAAAAATTATCTTATTTTCCACAAGTAACTGATTTCAATCATTTGTGCTCAATGCCAATTTAGTAAGTCAGCAGCACAGTGAAATACAATCACAATACATAAATATCTGTGTGTGTGTGTGTGTGTGTGTGTGTGTGTGTGTGTGTGTGTGTGTGTGTGTGTGTGTGTGTGTGTGTGTGTGTACAAATATATATATACACATTATATATATATATATATATATATATATATATATATATATATATATATATATATGGATTCCATACATTTGGTCGAATTACACTTAGTCGAAAATGATTCCAGGCATTTCACTTCACTGAAAGCTCACAGACTGAAAGCTCACTCGGTCGAAGTTCATTTGGTCGAAAATTGAATATAGCCCCTGCCCCACTGCAGTGCAACCCTGGAGTGAGAATATTAAATAAGGAGGGGTGAGGGGGGGTGTAGCCTCCCACATTATGCCAATATTATATATATATATATATCTATATATATATATATATATATATATGTATACATATATATATATAACTATATGTATATATACATATTTATATATATATATATATATATATATATATATATATATATATATATATATATATATATCAATGCATTTCTAATGGATATACCTTCTTATAATAGTGAATACATTAAAATTTATGTGGCCCCCTTATTTAATATTCTCACTCCAGGGTTGCACTGCAGTGGGGCAGGGGCTACATTCCATTTTCGACAAAATGAACTTCGACCAAGTGCAATGCCTGGTATCATTTTCGACTAAGTGTATGGAATCCATATATATATATATATATATATATATATTGTTGTTGTTTCTTTCGGCTTTTCCTGGTTAGGGGGTCGCCATAGCAGAACTCCGGTCCGCTAATGATTGGTAGTTGATTTTTGCATGCCGAGTTACCAGCCCTGATGCACAACCTTCAACGAAGGTACGCCCATTCACACATGCCTCCACGCAGAAGACGCTCTAGCTGAGAATCGAACCGGACAACATCTTACTGTGAGGTGACAATGCTACCGCAGCACCACCACCGCAGGTAATATATATATGTAGATATATATATATATATATATATATATATATATATATATATATATATATATATATATATATATATATATATATATATATATATACAATATAATATAGAGAGAGAGAGAGAGAGAGAGAGATATACGCATATCAAAACACATTATATATTTAAAAAAAATACACATATACATATATATATATATATATATATACATATATATATATATATATATATATATATATATATATATATATACATACATATACACACACACACACACATATATATATATGGATGTATGTTATATGCTTTAGCATTACATGCATTTATCACATATTGATATTTTGAGAAAATTCATCAGTGGTATATTTGGTCAAATTACATTATAGTTGAACTTCAACAGATGAGCCATACTATAAATCAGCAGTTTTTCCCCTTTGCAGATGTTCTTTGTGTTTCACTGTTGCAGTCATCACCTGTGGGTTATCCCTGCTCTGGTAGCCTTCGGCCGGCCCAAGTACCAGAGTCAGTGTCTTTCTGTGTCGGCTGCTGTTGCTTGCTGGCTGTTGTCAGGTCATCAGTGCTATAAAGGAAGGCAGCTGACACCATTACGTCAGTTTTTCTTGCCCTTACCAGTCAGAGGCCCAACTAAATATGGTAAAGTCGTCCTGGTGGCTAAAAGCCACTGTTAGAAATGTATGTCTCCCTAAAGAAAGAAGATATACGGGGTAAGAAGGAAGTGACAGCAGCCAATGCAGAAAGACACTGACTCTAGTATCTGGGCCAGCCAAGGAATGCCACAGCAGGGCTAACCCACAAGTGATGACTGCAACAGTGAATACACTCGAACATCTACATTTATGGTAAGTGTACACAACTGCACTTTATGCAACCCTGGAGTTAGTTTACTTAAATCTGAAGGTGTGCCCCTTATGTAAAATCAGTTTATCATTTTAACAGTGAATGCAAATGGAAAGGTCTGATAAAGTTTAGCATTAATGTGGCTGACTGTTTATAACGTTTACTTTTGTTCAACCACATCAATGACAATTCATTATATACTTATATATATATATATATATATATATATATATATATATATATATATATAGTTAAAAAGCAGTTAAATGATGCCAGATTTTATTATAAACTGCCTTTAGATCCGACAGCTGACTTCAAATGTAAAATAGATGAAATGTAGATGAAATACAACAAAAGGGGCTACATCACTTAATTATTAGTTAAAGAGTTAATGGTAGAGAATCCAAGACCTCAAACATTTTATGTTTTACCAAAGATACACAAAAAAGTGTTCCTCTCACCCAGGAGACCTTTAGTATCAGGAATTGGGTGTTTGACTGAGCCCATCTCTATGTACTTAGAATATCAGCTTAAGCCATTATTACAGTTAGTTAGATCAAGACTGAAAGACACCAATGAGTTTTTGGAACTTGTGAACGACTTACAAATAACACATGGTTCATATATTTGCACTCTAGATGTGCAGTCATTGTATACCAGTATCCTGTATCCTGCATCATGGATGTATTGAGCCCATCAGAATATGGTCATTATTCTAAAGAACACGGGGAATTTTTGTTAGATTTAATGAAACTGGCATTGAATAACAGTGTGTTTTATTTTGGTAAAGATTGCTATCTGCAAGTGAGGGGGGCAGCAATGGGCACCACATTTGCCCTGGTGTATGCTGATCTCTTTATGGGGTATTTAGAATGTAATTTGATCTATAACATTGATAATCCATTCAAGGGAGAACTGGTCATGTGGAGACACTACCTGAACAACTGCTGGGCAGTTTGGTCTGGTTCCCTAATAGGCTGGAAATTATTTGTGGAATACCTTAACTTTAATGTGTTTGATATTAATTTTGTGGATAGAATAGAAACTGCATCTATTGATTTTCTAGATGTCCATATTATAAAAACTGATGATGGAACTATTAATACAGGACTGTATAGGAAACCATTTACTAAGAATTCTATTCTACAAGCAGACAGTTGTCACCCTAGGCATACTATTCAAATATACCTAAGTCCCAATTTAGGCGATTACGATGTATCTGTAATAGAGAATATGATTATCAGACTGAGGTAGATAAAATGGGAAAAAGATTTATTGAATGAGGTTATAATAGACAACATATTAAAAAGGAAGAACAGGTAGCACTTTCATTAAAAAGGGAATTAGTACAGCATGATTTACAGAGTACAGAACATTTGGTTGAACCATCTAAACTCAGGTTAGTGACCATATATGGTACCAATACATTCAGGGTACATAATATTATAGATAAATATTTGCAAATTTTAAAAACAGACAAGTTTTTTTGATGAATGTCTGGTTGAGCATTACCTTTATGGATATAAACGTGGTAAAAATATTGGAGAATTTTTGTCATGGTTTAAAAGCATGAATGTTAATAATAAAAATGAGGTTAGAACTGTTAGAGGAAGTAGTCCTTGTGGTAACTGTACGTACTGTAAAGTCATTTTAAAACCTAAATCATTCACATCTACTAATACCTCAAAATTTTTTGAGTTCAAAAATTTAATTACATGCCTGAGCGAATGGATAATTTATATGGCTATATGCCAGTGTGGGGCCTTCTATGTGGAACAAACCTCATAGGTCATTTTTGTCTTTCAAAAGCAGGGTAGCAGTACATTTAAGTGACATTAAATGTAAGCATACTAGGAGTGGTCTCTTTGAACATAAAATTGAACATGCACCTGCTAATTTTGTTTTTATAGGTATTGATTCATTATGGAATACAAATTTGTCTGAAGCTGATAAACATATTTTCTTAGATAAAAAGGAAAGATTCTGGATCATAAATTTGGGTGCACTTTACAAGCCTAGTTTGAACGAACATTTATAAGAAGGAATGATTTTGATAATAGTGTTTTTTAAAATATGCTTCTTTAAAACATGTTTTTTATTCCCCACAGTGATTTTCAGTAGATTTGATGTGTTGGGGGGTGTATTTTTTACATGTTAAAAATGATGGGTGACTCTACATGCTATACCTTTAAAAAGTGAATATATAAATGGATGGTTTAAAAGGGACTGCACTATTCCACTGAAGACGCCAGGGGGTGAAACCGGTTTGGAGTTTCTTGTTTGCTGTGACTGTTTGTCTGCCAAGGGCACTTGCCTGAATTAATACTGCTGGAAGATTACCTGATTATTTCTATATTATTTCTTATTTTACACTAACAGTCGTGTATTTGGTAGTGCTGGACATTTTCTTGTTTGGTGTTTTTACATATTGGTACAGTCCGAGCACACCACGAGCTAAAGAGCACCAGGAGGTACTTGGGATACATATATATGAGCATATACATATATATATATATATATATATATATATATATACATATATATATTTATATATATATATTATGCACACACACACACACACACACACACACACACACACACACACACACACGGGTCTATGTTATTTGATTGAACCCCAAATGGTTGAAAACATTTAACTAAAAATGTGTTTAATAAAAATCTTTGCCACAACAAATATACCACAAAATATTTTTTGCATTGGGGCATGCGCCCCTGTACATCCCACACTCCACTTTGTCAAATATGCTAACTCCATGCTTGCAAAACTGTAGAGAAAAGAAAAAAACATCACACACAGTGAATCAGTGCTGGACCACAAACAAAAACATCTCTAGTTTTGGGGTACAGCATGATGCTGATAATCACAATCCCCACAAACTCTGCTAGACTCACTTCCCTAATAACTCCTAAGGTAAGAAATAAAATTGTCATATCCCTTCTTTAGACTTCTACACTTTTCTAGCAAATGAGTTTTCAATCAAATTGGTATAATCATTTGGGATTCAAACAAATTCTCATTCATTCATGTGACATAACAACTAGTAGTCCTGGGTTTGATTCACTCAGCCTCTGCTAACATACTGTGATTAATTAATGATATATTCATGCGCATGTGTGTGTCTGTGTATGTGCACACACACACACACACACACACACACACACACACACACACACACACACACACACACACACACACTTTTTTCATTATGTTCCTGTTAACAAAGGATTTGTTACGTGATTTGATACTTGTATGCTATAGTTCAGATATTCTGAAAAATATGGAGATCTGTGGAGCAAGATGTGTACTTTAAAACCACATCTATCAAAACAGTGCATCAGTCAACTGCTTTGTAGCAGTTACTAATATTGCTTTAAAAATACCTCCATCATTGACACATTCTTGATTTGCAAGCAAAAGGCTGAAATTGTATGATCTGGGTAGGCGAGTTAGAGAACAGTAAAATTTATCAACACATTGGACTGGCCGCTGAGCTCTCCAGTTGGCATCTTATTACAAAGCTTGAAAGAGCATCTGGCAAGCAAAGGGTAGAAAACCTGCTGAGCCTTTTCATTCCACAGCATCCCTGCTCCAACAGAAACAAAGCTATCTTTGAGCTATCACAGTGCACTACGACAGCCAGGACCAAAGTGTTTATTTCACACTGGAAAGTGGATCTTCAAAGGGGGCTGCAAATGAACTTGCCAAGTTCTCTAAATGAGCAAATGCCCTGAGCCACAGTGGATTAGGAAATATTAGGACAATGACATTCTAGCATTTTGCCAACAACTAATGTAGTGCAGTCACTCTTTAACACCCAAAAGTCTTCTCTCAGAAGAGATTAGGAAAATAAGGGCAAACATTTTAACATTCAGTCTGCAAGCAAAGACTCACGGCAAATGGTGAGAAAAATACGTTAGTGGAAATAGAAGGGAAAGCAGCTAGAGGTGCAGTATGGCACAAATATAAAAACATCCTACAAACTATAGAGAAGTTGAAACAAATAATTTTTTATGTCTGCAAATAAAAACAGACAGACGAGAGCAAGAACCGTAACATTTAATTTATTCTGTGTTGGCTGGGTTAGTCCCACTGTGTTATTACCTCTTTTCAGGGGAGACTCAAGGTGGTATTTATACTACTAGGAGAGATTTGGCCAGGGTATCAGGGAACTTTCCCTAATCTTTTCGATAGGTGCTATGGGATCTTTTACAAACACGAGCTACCACCAATTCAAGCAGATGGAACCTCAGTTTAACATCTCATCCGGATAGGCTGGCACACTCAGGAGTGCATCACAATCTTGCACTGCACTGCACTGTCAGCAGTCGATCCATCTGGGCTGGGCAGGGAAATCACAGCCTGTTGCACCAAGGTAAATGTGCTTTCTGTGGTACCACTCACACAAACTGAAGCTTGAAGGAGATTAGATCGCTTGGAGAAAGTAGAGAGATTAACAGAGCTGCAAACAATACAAATGAATGTCACAAAGTGCTTTTATTTCTTTTACTCATTTGTTTACCAGATAAAGCACACTAGGAAAAGTGCCTCATTTCAAGACTGACACAGGCACATTGTCCTGTTAAGTGGCTCTTTCTCAGGTACAGTACTTTAGTACAGGATAAGTGAATCAATCTCAGGACTATAGGAAAGAGCTCATCAGCAAATCATAGGTTTAAACCCTCTGTGCTATACTGCCACACAAAAAGTAACTGCATTATATGACACAACATACAGACATTGAGGCATAACCGGCCTTAGGCATAGGCCAACTAGGTGGCCGCCTAGGGTGCCGCTGTAGCAGGGGCACTTTTCCAGTATTTATTTGGTGTAGGTAGACCAGGATGGGGGCACCTGGGTGGTGTGGGGGGGGGGGGGGCGCCGTGGAGCGCTTTTGCCTAGGGCACCAGCTAACTTAAAGCCGCTGGTGCATTGAGGGGGGGAAGGGCTGCAGGGATTCAAGTACAGTTTTCTAGATTTTTCGTACCTATCACCTGTGCATCGCTGTACAGACTTTTATACTTATTTATTTCTATCATAAATGCATCTTGTTCTGTATTCAGAGGATTTGTTACACTATCAAAGTTAATATTTTAAGCAAAAGTCATAGTAAGTGATGTTGCTTCATATTGTTTCATTCAAAAAACATGTTTTAAGTTTCTCCCAACCAATTAAGTAACACTGTCAGCTTTCTATTTAAAGCAGACAGCAACCATTCCAGATTTGCATGAATTTTTTCCACATTTAGCAAGTACTGCTTGATGTTCGAGAGACTGAAGATTCATAGGTTCATATGTTCATGGTTAAGTACTAAGTTAGTTGCTCTTTATGGCAAGTTTAAGCCAATTTCCCTTTTTTGTGCTCAAATTAACTAGCTGTCCCTATCCCATGGGAATAATTATATATTAACCCTAATGAGTATAACTGGGATCATAACATAGATAATTTGAGGGGACGCATGCATTGGATAAAGCATTTTGGAACTGCTTCTGGCCATTAGTACTACAGGGGGAAGTCCTGGGGTAACTTTTCTATTTCCCATCCATATATCAAAGTTGTGCTTGAATATGGACAGGGATGAACTTTGTTTTATGTGGATGAGGAGTCTGTTCCAGAGCAGCGGTATCATTTGGAAGATATAGCTGCCTCTCCAAACCATTCTGTTGATGTTGCAGAAGAGGTTTATATCCCTAGATCAAGTATTTCTGATGTAATTTGACTTGCTGATGTGCAGTAAATCCATCTGTATTGGGTTGGAGGATGCCTTATATTCCAAACACAAAAACAACAAAAAAGACTTCACAGACCACCAGGCGGTAGTAAAAACGTGCTGAGAGGGGGTACTGCACTAAGGAAGTGGAAAAGCATGTTTCTAATGCTGTACAGAGCAGAGATACAGTGGCAGCACCATGGTTTTCTAAGAAAGATATTGAACATAGGACAAGTAACTCAGTGAAACAGGCTCAGCCTAGAAGTAAATGAATTTGTTTATTAAGTATAGTAAGGACATAAAAGGGGTTTGTGATGTAATACGGGGTAAATGGAAAATTCTACAAACGGATGACACTTTAAAAGAAATAGTGGGAGCAGCACCAAATTTTGTTTTAAGAGGAACAGGAATCTTAAACAGATCCTGTGTGACAAGAAACATGATAAGAAGAAGGTGCTAGAACAAGAAGCAGGTAACATGGGTACGTATCCCTGTCAGCACTGTAAGGCATGCCCTTTAATATCTAGAGTTCAAGAATTTGTACATCCTATTGACAATAGGGTATTTAAACCTAAACTGTTGGCAAATTGTAATTCAATGAATGTTGTGTACCTGGCTAGGTGCCTGTGTTGCACATCATTTTATGTCGGGAAGACGAAGGGCTAAAAATGCTGTTGAATGCCATAGTGAAACCCAAGTCTACAAAGCTGTGAAAATTAAATGAGACTAATTTGTTCAGTATTTACCGAGACAGATTGAAAAGTTAATTCTATTGAGTGTTTCACAGAAATGGAAGTAGACTCCAGTTCATTTAAAAAGGACAAAATTCTGATGAAGCCAACAAATAAAAAGGTGTGATAGTAAATGGGACCCTGTAATGCTGGTGATTTTACAGTTCAGCTGTTCTGTGGAGATAGGGATCAATTTCACATAGCTAGAGTAGAGCAGACATACCTCTATCTCACAAATGTGACAGATAAGTGTAGCAGAAATATCAGAAAATTCAGTCATTCTAATGTGGCAATAGAAAAATTAACAGAATCACAATTAAATGCAAGTGAGAACAAGACTGTATACATGGGTAAGTGATCTTTGGTATGAAACCCATCTGAGTGATGCAGCTAGCTTTCCTGTTTTCTACCTTTAATCTCCATCTGTTCCACTCTACCATTGGAAATATCTTTAATTCAAAAGCTCTGAAACAGCATGGAGATCACAAAGGATAGCCATTATCAGCCAAATCTGACAGACATTCTCCATTGGATAGGTGTGGTGGGGGGGCAGCACAAATTTTAATACAGCTTTAATAATGGCAGTACATAACAGACACACACATTGGACAGTATAGTAATATAACTTCAGAAAACTAAATTTGAAACTCACCTTGAGATTGAACTGATTCTGAAGGAAAACAGTGAACACAAAAATAGTTGACTTGTGCAGCACCTACTAACAATTAAGGCTGTGCAGTTAGCACTACTGTTTTAGACTTATAAAACAAAGGAATCTTCACAGAGTAGACAAATGCATACAAATGCATGGCATTTCATGGATTTAACAAATTACAGTCATAGTTTGGACTAACACAGTGTTTCCTAAGTGGAATGGTTGTGCATCAGGGTTCAGCTCTCAGTCTATTCCTGTTCATACTTGTAGCTGAATTCATTAGCAAACAGGTCAGGGGAAGTAGATTGATAAAGCTGCTGTACTTATAGGTTCACAGGTTCATAGATTAGTACTAAGCTAACTGCCCATGCGAGCCATTTTAAGCTTAGCCAATTATCCCTTGGGAGACCCAAACCATGCACCTTGTGTTTGTAAGGCAAACACCTTAACCATTAGGCCACTCTCCCAACCCCAGATGATGATGTGACATTACAAGCAGACTCTGAACAGGGACTGCAAATGATAGGAGACCATAATGCAAAGTCGAAGGTGCAGGTGCTGAATCTGAGTACAGACAATACACCTGTCATGGCAGTAAGTGGAGGAAATTAAAAGAAGGTGTAGAGTAAGATAAAAGATAAAATAGTGGAACAGCTTCAAGGATTATGCAGGGGTGGCTGAAGAGAAGAGAAGGCAAGGCTGAAAGAGGAGGTCAAACCTGGAATCAAAAGAGTTGCAGCCAAGGTGAACAGAGTGTCAGGAGTAGTGAGTGACAGAGGAATGACAAAAAAGCTAAAAAGTAAAGTGTACAAAACAGTGGTGTGAGCTGTACCTCTGTATGGTACAGAAACTAGGGCAGTGAAGAGCAGCTGGAAGCATGAGCTGATGAAGATTTAGGTTTTTGTGATGACTATTAGGGTACACACCGTGAGAGAGATGCAGATATGAAGATCACAGAGTGCAAATCAATTAGCCCCAACTGCAGAGAAGGTCAAGCAGAACAGATTACAGGGGGTTCAGCTACATCTGCAGAAAATAGAACATGATTTGGTAGAAAAGATTTCAGATAGACAGGAAGAAGGCAAGAGGAAACAATGACAGTCAGTCAAGAAATGGATGGACCGTATGAGAGAAGGCCAGCTGGGCATGAACAGCAAAGAAGCTAGGAGACTGGCTCTGAATATTAAGAGCTGAAGACAGTTGATGTAACTCTACAGCCCTATAACAAAAGAAGAAATGAAAATTATGATCATGGTGACACTGCTTTCTTCAACTTCTGCAAAGTTTCACTGCATAGTGTATTCCTCTGTGTTGAGCTTTTTTATTCCCTTACCCTGTTCAGAATGCAACAACAATTCAGGATGCTGACAGCATGTATGCAGTACTCGCTGCCTCTATACTTTATCACAGCTAGAATACCCAAAGAAATTCATAGCTGCCGGTTTATAACCAGGATACAATTACTGATGTAAATGTACCGCTATCTAACAGTAACATCATTACAAATAATACAAATCCCCTTTCTCAGAAAAATATATTTAAGATATATTGCACATCCCTTCAATAGACTTTTTTGTCCCATACTGTGCTCATGATGAGGTTTTACCATATCCCTATTAACCTCGCTCCCATGGAGGAGTGAAATCCTATTGAATCCTGATGACAAATAGGTCACTTGCTTCAGGGAAGGAGTGCCTCACTTTATTTTGTGAATCAGTCATCCATATTTAAGGGTAGGATTAGGAGGAGGGCATCATATACACAGTATAGGAACGGGAATTGTAGGGTGCAGAAATCATGTCTTGGGTGAAATATATGTGTGATGTCACATGCATCACAACACACTAATTCCTGCCCCCCCCCCCCCCCGATGTTGGACAATCAGCAGCCTGCTTCAAGCTCAGGTTATACCTACTGGCTTCCTCTGAGGAGATGCCAGATTACAGGCAGAACCCTAAATCTCTACACTTTGGAATGGTAAGCTTATATAAGCTTCAAATTCCCATGCCCAGCCAATACCTGGTGTATCCACTGTCCACATCAATAACTGAACTTGGATCATCTGGGTCTCAGTCAGTGCTCCATCCCACTACAGCAAGGATCAAGATTTGTAATACATTGCTTCATTATCACATCCTCACATTTTAACCCCCTTCTCCTATCTACGTGCATTTGTGCATTACAGTGGCTGTACCACATAAGCAACATACAAGAGGTCAGCAAGTAGAACATTGGGGGCTTCTGACATTTCCAAAGCCAACAGAAAGTATTATTAGCCTAGAATCTTTGTACATGACAATGTAAGTCTCTGTGTAGGAAGCCCACTTAAAATGCCAGCCATTGGAAAATGGCTATAGGATTCTAGGATTAAAAAGCAAAGTACAATGAGACATTGTCGCTTTCCCACCTATCTGTTGAAAACAAAGGAATTTAAGGAATGTGTAGTGGAAACTATTTAGAAGTTATTAGATAATGCAGAAATGTCTTTTGAAAATATAGCTAGGGAGTGAGATAAAATTAAAGTGGAGTTTGAATATAAGGTGGAAATGAAAGAAAGAGAGATACAGATAACAAATAACAAGAATTATTTTGAGGGACTGACAGAGGTTAAAGTATTGCAGAATACAGAGAATCTTATAGACCAGGAAGAGGAGCAGTTGCGTAATGCTAAATATAAAATAAGGGATTACCTCTTTAACATGCAAGAATTTAGAAAGCTTGCTGTTAAGCAATTGTTTTTTGATAATAACTTCAGAACACAAAAACTTTTAGTACAACAATTCTGGCAACAGAAAGTAGAAAGGGTTGTGAGCCTATAACAAGGAAGATAACAAGAGATCCTATAGAAGTGTTAGAAATATTTTGAAACTTTTATGAAAGTCTGTATAAAGCAGAGGAATACGGTAATCAAGAACAGGTAAAAATTGATATGTTTATGGAAGAATTAAATATGCCAGTGTTAGAGGTAGAGGAGGCTCAATTACTAACAGTTAGTATAGGAGGAGATGAGAGAAAAATGGTTATGTATAACCAGTATACAGGAAAGTCCACAGGAATAGACGGTATTCCTGTGGAAGTTTGGAAGCTAGGAGGAAAAAAAAAATGATAAAGTTCTGGAAGGTTTTGTTTATACTTTAAGAGGAGGAGAACACCAACATCCTGGAAGAAAGCAGTGGTGGCTGTAATACCTAAAGAGGATAAAGATCCACCAGATCCAGCTTCATACAGGCCCATTTCAATCCTAAACCATGACTATAAAGTGTTTATGCCTATAATGCTAAACGAATCCAAAAGTGATGCCAAAATTGACACATATGGATCAGTGTGGTTTTCTGGGAGGGGAGGCAAACATTTGATAACATTAACAGAACTTTGATGACCAAAGGGCAGCAGAATGTAAGAAAATACCAATGCTGTCAGTATGTCCTGATGCAGAGAAAGCATTTGACAGAGTAAGCTGACAGTTTATGAGCAGGGCAATGGAAGCACTTGGATTCCCTGATAAAATTGTAAGGTTGATTAACAGGATATATTAGGGATCGGATGTGAAATTTAAATTGGGTGTGTTCCTCTCTGATAATTTCCGTTTGAGCAGAGAAACCAGACAGGGGTGTCCTCTTTCCCCTTTGTTATTTGCGTTATATTTAGAACCATTGTAAAGAAAACAAGGGACTCAGAAATTCAAGGAAATAATTGGTATGATAGTCCAGAAAAGTTGGTTCTATTTGCAGATGATATTTTACACCTGATAAAACTAGAAAAGTGCATTTCAGTGTTGTGGAACATTTTGGGACTGTTTCAAGTCTTTTTGGAATATAAAATTAATGAAGCTAAAACAAAGGCAGTAGCTGTAAATTATGTACCCACACACAAATTGGTTCAGTTCAGCAATATCCATACTTACAGGGACATGAAAAAATTAAGTACTTAGGATTATGAAAATAAGTGGTCAATGTGCCCAAACTCACACTGGTAAACTCAAAAGACAGGCACAGCAGATCAGCAAGAGATGTTTATTTTCACTCCACGAATAAACCTCACAAAACAGAAACAAAAACAATAACACTGCTACAGTTCTCAGCGCATTTTCGTCGACATGCACTTCATCAGAAAAGCTAAACAGTGCTCAGTGTGCTAAATTTATAAGTCAGATGTTATATGAATCTACCAATGCTATCTCCTAACTAATTAAAATGTTAATACATTCAATTAACATCCTTATTATTGAAATTAAAGATTTCTTAACAAAATCAAAGAAACAATGTCACCGTCTAGTGGTGAAACAAAAATTTACAGGCATGAATACATAGTAAAAATGTATATAAACCTTTCCTCAGGTAGATGTTAGAGGTATGATGGGGAAGAAAAAGGTAATTGGGAACATATTTTTGCGACTGTAATGAGTTGGCAGACTTTAAAAGTTCCCTGCAGACTACTCTATCAGAAATACTAGGTGAGTAAATTGGTATAACTAAGGAAATTATTTTTTGAGCTATGATACAGAATTGGAACTGCCTAGACATAGTTAGGCCTTGCTGAGTCTAATTACTATGGCTGCCAAAAAGCGATTACTAGGAAATGGAACTCAAAGTTTAAACCGGCTGTACTAGAAGTAGTGACTATAGTAACGTAGATAAAATAACTGGAAATGGGATATCTAGAAAAGGGTAGGAGCAAATTACATAGAAAAAATGGAAACTGGGTGAACAATACATGCAGACAAGGAAAATGGTTTAAAAGGAGGCAGAATTTGAATGAGTTATGTGATGTTTGACCGACAGTGACTAGATACATAATAAGTGATGTATAATGTTTGCAACTAAAATTATGTTAATATGTTTTTTTTCATTTATATAACGACCGCCTATGTCATGAGTGATAATTTAATAAAGATGTTTTTTGTTAAACAACAACAAAAAAAAAAAGAAACAAAGTACAACACAAAATGAAATGTCTGGGGATAGGAATGATTCCACCAAATCTCCTGCCTGGAGCATACAGTCTGTTCTTTATGGCTAAGGAGATCATTCTTCATACATCCCTTCAGATTATGAAAAATGTACAAAAACTATAAAAACAACACCCACTTGTTAACCCAGTGGGACCACAGTCACTTTTTAGGAGCAACTAGGGTAAGGGATTGCTTGAGGTCATACAGTAGGCAAATGAGAGCTAAGGGAAACAAACCCTTTACCTGAGAAAGTGCAGCTCACAGCCTTAACCCGCTGCACCAACTGCTCATCAGAAATCTGTATACCTCACGTAAGGAATACTTCTTTCATAAATCAATGCCCAAATCATTAATGGAGCTCCATATTTTAGAGTGAGTAATAAACACAATAATTGTAATTATGTGTTTCTCAAATGGATGTAGAATTTAACTATACCTCATCTAAAGTTGTAACCTGAGAGGCATCACAGTGAAGCACAATAAGTGAACTTCACAAAACAACAGACAAAAAAGACAGAACACTTACCAGCTGGTATGGAAGTACTGGTTTAATGGGGGGGATAGAGGGTGCTGCCAGTTTACAAACAGTGTCCCTCCTTCTGGGAGAAGTTACTCTACACTTATCTGTACTTTAGCTTCTGAAACAGTCACCTCAGAATGGTGTTTATTGTGCATGTGTCACACGTGAACATGGGTTTTTTACTGTTTAGCCTGTTTGGTCATCATATTCACAGCAATGAGTTCCTTCACCATTCGGAAAGACAGAAAAGTATAAAGCAAATCCCTGCCTGTCACATGTAAAAATTTGTGCAATACAACAAAACACCTTCAGCCCTCAAAAATGGCAGAAAGCAGGTGAGTCGTTGATGTCAATGACTTCAGCAATACTGCTATAAGCTTTCCTCACAACCACATAAGGAGAAATGAACAACCAGGACAGAAAACATCCTACACTGTGACTGTTAACTTCTCTGCACAAAAAAATAATTTGAAAAACACTGTGCTCACCTCAATGCAATTCTTATTTATTTTTATTTTATTTTATTTTACATTTGTTGACCGGGATAGTCCAACTGGATTAATGTCTATTTTCAGCAGAGGCCCAGGAAGAAAAGCTCCAAGGTAGACAGATAAGTAATAACAAAGAAGGCATATTACAGATACGATATTTACAAAAACTTAAGCAGACATGAATAGACAATATCAAAAAATATGAAAAAAGTTCACAGTGTAGAGATATACACAACTAAATACATAAAAAAGATCCAGCTTTTCCCAAACAACTGAAGTGTTTGACAATGAAAACTAGAATGTAAACATGAATACTGCTCTATTTTGTCAGACTGAAAGAAAAGTACCAGGCTGACAATAGTTGGTAGACTCCCTGAGGATTTCATTATAATAGTAATTCTTTAAGAAGCCACTAGGTGGTGCAACATGATCCAGCACGCTCTGGGCTAAAATACGAGGTCATTTTAAAAGAGAAACAAACTTTTCAAAGCACCGTAGCAGATGAGCAGATGTCTCCAGTTTGATTTAATATATTTTTATTTTACTGTTCCTGTGGAGACAATTACAAGTTAACAAAATCAAGTGTTTGCCCAATACTCGTTTATCCACACCAACAGATTTACTGGAAATGCTGTTTAACCAAAAACACATACTAGGCCTATTGCCAGCACCACACTCAAAGACAAGGAAAATGGCTTAGAAAAAAATGAACACAAAGAATTAGAATGGAAAACATGCCACAGAGTAGCTATCAAATGGAAACAATATAAAAAATCAATGAAGAAACAAAGCCAACTTTAAAATCAAATTATTTGTTAAAAGAGTAAGTGAACTACCCAACTGGGGAAGTTTTTCAGACATGATCACGGCTACAATGGCAAACCTTCATGTAACAGTAGTTATTCCCAACCATCTGTTGTTCTTTTCAATACAAATATGCTTATTTGCTCAGAAAAAGGAAGGGAGCCTATTACAGTTCTGTACCTTCGGTGGCACTAATACTGAGGCTGTGCCATATAGGTCATCTTCTTGACGTCTTTCATAGTCAGACAGTCTATAAGTATGTGGAACAGATCACCTCAGGGTGCAGCAAAGATAAGAGACATATTTTAACTTTCTCCTTCCCACTTCTAAACATCCAGCTGATAGAAAAGTTTTTGTTTTCACTTATGTGGTTCTGAAGCACTTAGATGAGTAGAAGTTCTGCATTCTTATAAATTAAAATTAAAATAAATTAAATGCATACTACCTGCATTTTACTCTACCTGAAGATTTGCGATGGCACCTGTTAAGGCACAATGTTGAACATAACCAAAAGCACCTAGTCTAGAGTGCTGAAGTCTAACTAGCCTAACATTCTAAAGACAATCCACCCATCCACAGAAACAAGAACATTCTGGAATTTTCCACTTCCAGGAATATGGGTAAGACATTATGTACTTGACATTTTCAACATGGAATAAGCTTCCTTCCTCCGGCTGTTCAAAACATTTCCTTAAAGTGGGTGCCATAATCTCAAAGGATCTGAAACTGTGCAACTACTTTGACAAGGACATTTAGTGGCGCTGTAAGTTTCTGAACATCATCACCATCAGCCTCCACTTTTTCCCATTTTCTCTGGCCATCATCATCGTCATTATCATCAATTCAATTTTCTTCATGTCACAGCAACAGTGACCACCTCTGCTGACTCAGTGTCACTCTTCTACTTTCTTTGACAGTCATACCTGACTGTCACAGGTCTTTTTTTATGCAATCTATCCATCTCTTTGCTGAATGTCCTAATTTCCTCTTGCCTTTTTCCTATCTCTCCCAAATTCTCTTCACTAAGTCATTTTTTGCTTTCCTACACATATGCCTGAACCACCATAACCTGTTCTCTTTGACCTTCTGTGCAATTGGAGATACTTTGGCTTCTACTCTGGTGTCATCATGTCTTCACAGTGTGCATCCTACCACCCTTCTCAGGCACTACATCTCCATCACCTCTAGCTTCTTCAGTTGGTCATTCTTTACTGTCCAGATGTCTTACCCCATATAGAAGTAGTGACTGCACCACTGTTTTGTACACCTTATTTTTCATCTCTTTGGCTTTCTTCTGTCATATACTACACCAGACACTCTGACAACTGGCTGCAGCTCCTCTGATTCTAACTCTGACCTCCTCATTCAGACTTCCCATCTCTTCAACCACAACTCTCAGATATTTGAAGGTGTTAGCCTATTGCACTGTATTCCTTTCTGTCTCAATTTTCATCTTCAGATTTCCCACATTTGCTGCTTGTGTGTACACAGTTTCATCCCCTGTGCCTTCAGTTTTGCATTGCATTCCCCTATTATTTGCTGAAGTTCCTGCTCAGAGTCTGCCTGCAAAGCCACAGCATCTGCATACAACAGCTTTGTTAAGCTGTCCCCTCCAACCTGTTTGATAATGTAGTCCATCCCCAGTATGAACAGTAGTGGGCTCAGAGCTGAACCCTGATGCACTCCCACTCCCACTGGGAACCCCTCTGTGAGGCTGAACACTCTGCTCATACTTATCTCATCGGGTACTTGTTCACAGTCTGCACTAATTCTACCAATGTTTCTAGGACTTTAAACCAATTCATGACTGCTCAAATCAGATTTCTTCAGATCTTGTCCCAAGCTGGACTGTTTCCTCATCTCTAGGTTCTTCTCCCCCACCTGTCTCACTGGAAACATCAGATCAGCTGCACTGCATCCTGATCTGAATCTAAACTGCTCATCTCCCATCTTGCTTGCTGCTACTCTGTATATTCATTTACCAATCACCATCTTTAGAATTTGCATGCAGTGTGACTGCCCACGGTTGTGAAATACTTCTTTGTTCTTGTACAGCGGTAATAAAATTCTTATTTTCCAGTCATCTCGGACATGCCTTTCTCTCCATAGTGTTGCGAGTGCCCTCAGGAGCCATCAAGTCTCTGACCAATGTAAAACTCCACCTCAGTAAATACAAGACTGCAAAAATATTGAACCATCATCTGTAAGGCACAAAGAAAATGATGCAACGTTTAAGGAAGGATAATAAAAATGAGGCGCTGTGGGTACCAGAAATAACATAACAGGAGGACACAAAAGCTTGATATGCACACCTTTTCAAGAAAAGGCCAGAAAGAGGACATAGAAGTAACACAGATATTTAAAAAAAGCCAAGGAATAAAAGGTGTACAGTTTGAAGATACAACTCTATTTATTCAGAGACAGGTATATGCCAATACCGTTCCACACAAAAGTTTTCAGGTGAATGAAAAACAGTAACCAATTTTCAGACCTGCATGAAACAAACATAAATCAATTGTTTTGAGGGGTGTAATAAAAAATATGATATACAAACTCAGTTAATAGGCATAAGGTGCAGGAGACCATTGAGGGGCCTAGCTCAATTTCCCAGTTGCCCCACATCACTGTCTGGTTAAGTGATTTGCTAAGAGTCACATAGAATCAAAAAAAGGGATAACAGACTCAAACCCAGGAACACAGGAAGCACCTCATTATCCTTAACCGTCTGCACTAACTGCCAGTCCTACTATGTTAAAAATGATAGGCAGTTTATCTACCATGTACCAATGGACAGCACTGGTGGCTAAACAAGTCCTCGACTGCCATTATAATCTCATTTTTCTGTAAGCTTTGTTGCCTATCACTCATATGTCCACTGTTAAAACACTTGCTCTTGATTCCTGTAATCCTGCTTCTGCCCTCATCTGCATGCTTACCTATTTGTTAAGCATCGCATTTAACTGGTTTATGATAATTCCCGCTGAATCATATATATCTACACACACACACACACACACACACACACACACACGCGCGCGCGCATACACACACACACGCACACACGCACACACACACACACACACACACACACACACACACACACACACACACACACTCACACACACACACACAGTTTCATCATCATGCCCCTCCACACACACACACACACACACACACACACACACACACACACACACACACACACACACACACACTCACAGTTTCATCATCATCCCCCCAACTATTGCTTACTTGTGCGATGCCTGTTGCAAATTACATTAGACTCAGAACTATGATTTCAACCAGGTAGTTATTGATTTTTGTTTCCAAAATTATTCATTGTTTAATCACTGCTTGTTACTTCTCTGCACCCCTCCACCCAAAATAGATAATCCTCATGCAGAGTGTAATTTGATAACCCAATCAGTAATAAAACCAAAAATATCACACTGATTAAGTAACTATTGTTTGAATTTTTCCTAAGTGCTTTGCGATGTGACTTGCAGTGAGTCGAGAGTACCTCCTTCTGTGATTGTATGGCAGTGTGTTGTTTTTAAACAGCTACATGTGGACTTGGTGTGCCTTTTCTTGTTAAAGTGACATTCTCAGGGTCACTCTGAGGTGAAATAAGGACTGATTTGCTGTTAGTGTCCAAAAGCTCTGCAGACTGCTGCCATAAGATAATCAGAGAAATGAAGGGCAAATACATAGGTTCATAGGTTCACCGGTAGATACTAGGCTATCGGCCCTAGGTCCCATTCGAGCCTAGCCAAAAAATGTACCCTGACTTTCGCCACCCAAGAAAATAATTTTCCTGTGCGCCTGTCGAGCAGAGCCACAGAAGTGATCCCCGGGGAGAATTTCCCATTTCTCATCCAATCATCAAGATTTTTCTTGAAGAGTGCTAATGAGGAGCTCTGTTTGACATAGATAGGTATTCTGTTCCAGAGTATGGGAAGTCTCTGGGACAGGAATCTATCCCTCCAGCATGTTCTGTTTATTGTGGTGACAAGGTTTAGGTCCCTAGAGCGTGTAGCTCGGAGGGATTGGGATTTCTTTAAGTGGAGCATGTCCAACAGCTCTGGGTTTGACATAGCTTTGTATGTTAGGCAGAGATTGCCCCTGAGTAGGCGATATGCGATGGAGTAAAGCTGTAGTTTTTTTGAGACCGTCTGCATAGGGCATCTGTTTGAGGCCAGTAATCCTCTTTGTGAGGTATTTCTGTAGTCTTTCCAGTTGTTGTAGATGTCTTGTGAGGTACATACCAAAAGGGGCATCGTACTCTATAATGGGTCTAATGAGTGATGAGTAGAGAGGAACAATGGCCCCTTTTTTTCTGGATGAGAATCCTTTTGTGATGAGATAAGTCATGTAGAAGGATTTCCTGACCACTGTGGTGATGTGATTATCAAAGGAGAGACTACTGTCCACCTGTGTCCCAAGGTCTCTTACCACATTTTTGGCATTAAGTAGACTACCAGCTATGTGGTACAGAGTTTTTACCAAAGGGGATGACAATGCACTTTTTGGCATTGAGCTTGAGGCCATGGCTTTGACACCAGGCATCTGGGTCAGTGAGGCCCTTTTGTAGTTTGCCCACATCGTTAGGAGTTTCAATAATGGCTTCTAGTTTGCAGTCATCTGCAAACTTTGTTAGCCAAAGACCTTCTGTGTTGGCCTGCACTTCAGAGAAGTAGATACCAAACAGGAGAGGACCCAGGACTGAACCCTGTGGAACTCCACTTGTCACTGGTCTGATGTCGGATTTGGAATCCGCTACTTTCACAGTGTGGGTTCTGTCTGTGAGCCAGTTGGCAACCTGTCTTGTGACATAGGGATTTATACCTAGTTTAGTGAGCTTATCTATAATTCCAGAGTGGGGGGTGGTGTTGAAAGCCTTGGCGAGATCTAGATAAGCTGTGTGAACCATTTTACCCTCATCTATGGCTTTGGTGACTGCTTCATAGAAGTCAATCAGGTTTAGGAGACATGATCTGCCTTTTACAAATCCAAACTGGGTAGGGTCCAGAGTTTGGAGATTACCAATGTCTTTGTTTATGAGTTCCACGATGATACGTTCCATGGCCTTGCAGACCAGGCTCGTCAGGCTAATGGGGCGGTAGTTCCCAGGGTCTGTCATGGCTCCCCCTTTGTGGAGTGGGATAACCATCATGGTGCACCATTCAGTGGGTACAAAGCCTGAGGTGAGGCTATGATTGAACATGGTACTTACGTAGGGTGCCAGTTCATTCTGTAGTTCGTGTAGAACGCAGCCTGGGATATTGTCAGGTCCCATGGATGCTGTGTTCTTGGCTTTGGAGAGTGTGTTTTTTACCTGTGCAGCAGTGATTATAGGAACTGTGCATTCTTCCGGTATAGAGATGGGCCCTCTAGGGGGTGAGAGGGGGGGTAAAGTTAGCACTGAACCTATCTGCTAGGATGTTGGCAATATCAGTTGGTTCTGTATATTTAGTGCCATTGTGCTGTAACTCAGAGCAGATCTGAGTGTTCCCATTTAGATTCTTGACATAGCTATAGAATGCTTTGTGGTTGTCTTTAGAGTCAGTGGCAATTTTGTTTTCGTAACTAGCTTTGGAGGATTTTATGAAGGATTTCAGCTTCTTACTGAGGTTGACCAGGGAGTTCCTCCAGTCATGGGATTTTACTCTTTCTTGCAACAGTTTCTTTCTTCTGTTGTAGAGTTTGTTTATGGCAGAGGACCACCAGATTGGCTTCCTTTTTTTGGAGGATAACATCTTGGTTCTATTAGGGATAGCATGATCCATGCACTTGTGGAAGTGCTTATAAAGTGCATTTGTGTAGGATTCGGCAGTCATACCTCTACTGTCCGTCTGCATGGGTGTCATGAAGTTTGCCACTTCTGTCTTAAGAAGTGTGAAGTTGGCTTTGGAGAAGTTTTTTACGATGGTTTCCCTAATTGGGGATGGGGGTGGGATGTGGATGTCTAGGCTGATTAGCTTGTGGTCGGATCTGACCAACGAGGAATTGACCTCTGGTATGGAACACCGGTTTCCCATGTTGGTAATGACCAGGTCTAGGATATTGCTGCCCCTGGTGGGGGTGTGAATAAATTGATCCAAGGCATTGGAATTTATGAATTCTAGAAAATGTTGAGCAAAAGAGTTGGTACATGAGTAGTTTTCCCAGTTAATGGTGTGGTAGTTGAAATCGCCTATTATTAGGGTGTTGGGTTGTACCCTAATAGTTTCCAGTGTATCAAGAAATGAGGAGTGTGAATTCTGGGGCATGGTGGGGGGTCTGTAGCAAGCTACAATTTGGATTGCGGTCTTACCCAGAGTTAGTTGCACTTGGATAATCTCGGATGCATTATGCTGTGCAACTAGCCTGGAGGTGTGGATATTCTTAATGAATATGGACACGCCTCCGCCTTTAGTGCTTCTTTCTGGGTTAGGTGGCCGAAAGGTGTGGTATGAATTATAGCCTGGTAATGCAGGGGTGCTCTCTGGAGCTTTGAACCGGGTCTCTGTCACTGCACAGATGTCAATGTTCTCCATTTTAAGGACTGCCTCGAGTGAGTGCATTTTGAGGTTTAGACTTCTAGCATTGAATAGCATTACCCTCAGATTTTGCTTGCTTGTATCTGTTACAGTGGTGAATTTGTCATTTGAACCTTGCCTAAAAAAGGCACTATAGGGGTGGCAAGAGTCTTAGCCAGTATCCGGAATCCTAAGGGCGACAGGTGCAAGCCATCTCTGGCAAAGCATCGTGGACTGTCGATCATGTCATCCCAGGCAGACAAATACTGGATCCCCTTAGAATGACACCAGAAGCTTAGCCAATTGCTGAAGTCAATCATTTTGTCCTTGTACTGTGGTATCATTCTGGGTGATGGCAGGATGCTACTCAGGGTTAGGGTCATACCTGCCTGGGATACAAGATCGGAGAGCTCCTCTACATCTCTTTTCATGTAGTCCAGGGAGGTACGTCTCAGGTCATTCACACCAACATGGACAATGACAGTGTCATATTTGTACTTATTGTGGAGTGACTTGAGTGCATGCGTTATGTGGCGGATTCTGGCACCTGACAGGCAACTGACAGTAACTTTCTCCTTGTTTAGTCTAGTCAGTGGAACATCAGTGTGCCTGACGATAGAGTCACCTATGACTAGAGTGTTGGGTACGTTGTTATGCCTTATGGGCTGTGGTTGAGTGGCACACTGAGTTTGTGGGCTATGTGTCATTTGGGTTGTGCTGGGGGGTGGAATTTGCTTGCGTTTATGCTTTGGATGTCCCTGATGCTTGGGCAGGTTTTTATTGAGAGCCTCCGTGAATGTAGGTGTGTGTTTTGTGTTTCTATGTGTGTGTTTTGGTGGTGTAGGCTTTGAGGGACTATGTGATGAACATAGGCAATCTAAACAGAAAAGTCAGTGGTGCAGCAGGTAGCAGGCTCACCTTTGCTCCTGAAAGCTGTGGATTCTATTCCCACACCAACTAGATTGATTACTGGACTCCTGAGTACATTGATCCTCAGGTGAGACATTAAACCTAGGTCCCATCTGTTTCAGTCAGTGGTAATTCTGGTGTATATAAAAGATCCCACAGCACATATCAAAATGTAAGGGAACTTCCCCCAGAAGTATAAATACTAGCTTGGATCTCCCAAAAAAAGTATCAACTAGCTTATTGTGATTAACTAAGTGAAGAATAAATAAAAATCTGAACAGACTGCATTATTTTCTTTGTTACTATTTTCAAATCTTGTTACAGTCCAATCTTCTTCTTTTGGCTTTTCCCGGTTAGGGGTTGCCACAGCAGATCACCTGTCCACTCATGATTGGCAATAGAGTTTTATGGTGTTGAGATGCCAGCCTGGCACCCAACCTTCCACAGAAGGCACACACACACACACACACACACATGCACTCACACCTAGGACCAATTTAGAGTGTCCAATTCACCTACAGCATGTCTTTAGGAAGTGGAAGGAAACTGGAGCACCTGGAGGAAACCCACATGACCAAAGGGAAGACAGGCAGACTCCACACAGAAAGCACACCAACTGAGGATTAAACCGGAGAACTTCTTGCTGTGAGGCGACAGTGCTAACTGCTGCACCACCGTGGTCACCCTTACATACCCCAGGCTAGTAACAGAAATACCACCTTGGATCTTAACTGAAAGAGGCTACCAGCTTAGAGTGACTAAACTGGTCGCCTATAAATAAATAAAAATCTGAAAAGACTACATTACTTTCTGTGCTACTATGTTCAAATCTTGTTATAGTCTAATTTCCAAGATAAAGGACAGGCACCGATAGTAACTAATGGCCTACTGCATAAATATCAATACATTTATTTTAAAAAGAACCAGTGCTCAATTTTGCAAGAAGGAAAACACTGAATTAGATAAAGTTATCCAGTCTGACACTTAAAAGGAAAATAAACCAAAATAAATAAGAGAGCTGCTCAAAGTTTACTTAAATTCAGCAAAGAAAAACAAAATGTCATAATTGATTAATCTATCCAGGCATGACATTTCTGTGAAACAGATGTTTTGGTTAAAAAAAAAATACCATTACTTAAGAATAAATACTGATAAAGTCTTGCATTAAGTTTCCTGCTATATCCACCAGGTGATAAATAAAGCACCATCATACAAAGAACATCTCTTACTGCAGGAAAAAGACATGCAACACAGTTCAGTACGTTCAGTACTCTTGCAGAGCAAAACAGTGCATTTCTGTAAAGCAGTCTTTATGCATAGTATTTTCAGGAAGGGAAACATTGTTTTGCTGGAAAACGAGAGATTCTGTTTAATGTTATTTTATAAAATGTTTAATATGTGGATTATCTGTAGAACATGACTTGTAAATTAGACACTGCATGCCTGCAATCTACTGAGTGTTATGGTTAATTACTGCACTTCATAAAATGCTAAGTATAAATTAGACATGGCTTGTATGTGAGGCATGCTGGCCAGTAACATGAAAAGTATAAAGGATGGTTAGTACATTTTCATAAAATATGCAGTATTTGGACTGAAAGTAAAAAGGTTTGCTAGACAGAAAAGATCCATTTCAGCCTCAGCACAGTAACACGCTGGCTCACCTTCACACAGTAAGCAAGAAAGACTATTAAGGAGTGCAGGTATATCGACCACAGTCATAAACCTCTGCACCTAACTGCCAGAACTAGTTTCAGTATATGACCTAAAGATGATAGGACTCATTAGGCTGATAAGTTAAAAAATGAGACCATATGTTAATAATTTTTTCTTGAAACTCTTAAAGAGTACCAATGTAGCACATGATCTGCTAATGAGACTCTCTTTGTCGATGGTTGCTTAGTATATTTTTCAGAAAGTGTGTGTGTGTGTGTGTGTGTGTGTGTGTGTGTGTGTGTGTGTGTGTGTGTGTGTGTGTGTGTGTGTGTGTGTGTCTGCAATATATATTATTTGCAGGAGGTCACTGATGTACAGATGGCATACTCTTCTTGGTAATGTAATGTCTACTTAGTTTCTTTTTATAACATTCTTTGCACATGGATTGTTTGTAGGATGTGGCCTGTAGGTGAAATGGTCTGCTTTGCTGCTAATCTAAAAGAGTAGCTGTTCGCCAAGCTCCATCAGTAATGCAAGATTCTTAAAGAACGGTTCTGTCAAGTATCATAATGTTTGCAAGCGTTCACTCAGTTTCAGATGTATGTGTTTCTTCCTGTCAAAAACATCCTTAAGAATATACAGAGATTATTACACAGCAGACTGAATGGCAAATTGGATTAGTTAAAGAGGTTTAAAGACGTGTGAAACCTGGATGCAAAACTCTGCTTAAGTAATGTCAACAGAATGCCTGCAACATGGAAGTAAGCAATCTACATTTATTTACGGTCTCTCTGATACTAAATGAAGCTTATGGGCTTTCGCATGTAGAAGAAAAACAGGGAGGAGTGTGGTGCACCACGTTAAATGGATAATAAACGAGCTTAAGAACCACTGCAAGATTTACAGTGGGAGGAAGGGCTCAGTGGAGATGCCTTACAAATATATACAGCTGCCTCGTACACAGGGGTCTGCTCTGCAGTCTTGCATTAACTTTGCCTCGCTGTTATTGTAGAAAAATATATTTCTGATGTATGAAGTTAGCTTTAATGTAAAATCATGCTATACTTAGATGATGTAGCTGTGTCTAAAATGGAGTTGAGACTATTCATTCCAAATTATATGTGTTCCCAGCATCCCTTTTCGAAATCTAGTTAACTTGGTGATGTGGAAGTTGTCGTGCCAGCTCTATTGGTGTAGAGGATGGATTTGAGAAGTGGACCTGACAACTCAGGAACCCACTAAAAAAAAGTATGATTATTTGACACTGAGTGGTTCCCTCTCTCTTAGAGGGAAACACATTAACATCACCAGGTGTAGACCAGAATGTGGCTCAGAACATGCAAATCATTGGACTGGAGCCAAGCCAGCATGTTTAAGATGGTCAAGAGATACATGAACACATAAGTAACAAATAAGATTATTACTATAAGCAGTACATGCTCCAACATGCAGACAAATAAGGCAAAAGGGCATAACAAAAATAATCCACTCCCGCTGAGGTTGATGGCTACCTGAGTGATCCTTGTAACCAGGCTCTTGCATGCTCATATGGAACAACTAAAATGAGTCGTGGAAAGGCTGACTTCCATCTGGAGACTTAAATTTATGTGATTGCTTATATTTAAGCAATTTGGAATGCAGAAAGAAATTCATAAGAATATAAAGTAATGAACCAAGAAATAAGTATGCAACATAAATGTAAGAAAACTACGTTGCAAAATGTGCTTTGAGTAAAAATAAAAAAGTTACACATAAATTACAGAAACTGGAATTAACTGCAATAGTCCAATTAAATTCATATCCCTAGGCTACAATAACTGAAACAGGAGCACAGAAAAAAAATCTCATACCAGTGTAAAACACATAATAAGTAAGCAACCAAGTATTAAAAGCAGATAAGCTATAAAATACAGACCCGTTTATAGAAGCAATATTCTTATGACATCTAAAAATAACAAGAATATAATCTTCAATATGAGAAAAAGAAAAGTCATCCATCACTTAGAATATAAAAATTCACATAGCAAGCAAGTCTCATTTCAGAGGTTCTTTGGTAAATGAATAAACCATCAATCTCTGAAAGGCCAAAAGGTCAATACTCCATTACACTTAAAAAATGAACAAGAGACTGTCAAACATTGTTCCATCATCACAACAGTTCTAAAAGAGTCAAACTGGAATGTAGAAAGGTTCCACTACTAAATTATGTAATAGATAATCAATACCTTAGCAAGGGGAGATGCCTAAATGGGGTGGCACGTAGGACTATGCCAATAGAATAGGAGGAAGCAGGGAATGCTTTAAGGTCAGGCTTCCTGGGGCCAAAAAAAAAAAAAAGTGGCATCTTCATTAAAGTATTCCATAAGATATTATATGAGGGACTTTCAATCTGCCTTCACATACTGTAGTAGAAAGCAGAACAATTACATTCACCCGCCAAACTGAGATTCCAGTTTTAGACAGAAGAAAGTAGCCTTCCACATTTTTTGCCTGTGTGAGCCCCACCTTTGTCCCAGTCGTCTGAGATGAGTTCCAACTTAGCCACAGTGGTCTTAGAGTCTGGCTTCACAATCCTCATGACCAGGGTTAGCTGTGTTTAATTACCCTATGCTTGGAGAACAACTCAGCAGCCTTAAGTACGTAAGTCCCTGCCAACTCCACTGACACATAAGGATAAAGGCCTGACTAGGACCAGGCAACTTGAGCTCATTTAGTGACTCAAGTGTCTGTTGGAGCTGGCAAGGTCAGAGGAGGGAAAGTTGAAATGACCACTGCCTTTCTCTGTGGTAAGGGTTGCGATGACTGCTTGGTGCAGCTAGTCATCTAGCTCTGCTGGAAATCAGTACAGTGTGCAGACCTTATGCTGGGTGTGCAGGAGGACTAGTATTATGTCCACCCTCAGGCTAGGGCAGGAATGCTCCCAGTACTGTTATCATACTGTTTAAGGCTAGCATGCTAAATGATGTTGACGCACCTGTGGATAGGAACTAACCGACACAAATCTCATATTTACAGACAGCAGTACTGGCTCTCCAACCTGCTCCCCTTCCATGATCAAAAACTTCAGCAGTAATGAAAGGTAGGGGGTTGATGACCTCAGGTTGAGGGGTATACTGGGTTCTCTAGAATAGTACCATGAATTCAGGAGAAAACAGGGCTACAGCATATGATGTTACTGAAGCCCAATTCAACCTGTAATGACCCTGAATGTCAAAAACACACATAAGTGCTTGATTCTCTATGTGAAAGCCAAAGATATTTTTCTACTAGCCTAACCTCTCCCAGCGGCAGCCTCAGAGGTGCAGGAACTCTCATAGTACTGCACTCAACACTATGCTGTTACGGTGCATGAACATATTCCCCAGCTATGTTACATGTGCTGCTTGACAAGCACATGCACCCCAACCTTAACTTCACAAACAGCCTCTGCCAGGTGTATGTTCTGCCACAGGTTGAGCTGCTATCCTGCCCCCAAGATAGGTAAGCCAGTAATGGCCATGAACTCCTGTCATCGTCCTCCAGTACCTGGGTTGCTAATCAAACCTGGGCAATCTCAGTCCCAGTCAGTTCTTTATCCCTCTATGCCACAGAGCTTGCATATCCAAAGGTAATGCTAATACTGACAACAACAAAGTGTGGTAATCATATAACCATCATGTTTATCTCCCTATCATACCTGGTCATAAACATTGTAAAAGGAGTGGAAACAGTTGGGAAAGGATGGTGCCAAACGGTTGTGATACTCCATGACTTGGTTCATTGATATGTGCATTATCAGACCTACAGCAATGAATAATGAGAAGCTGAAATCTGAATCAGCTGAAGCAGTGCAGCTCTGGATAATCAAACAGCACTCACCACCATACTCTCTGTTTCTGCCTCAGGGTTTTAGACTGCCTTTATAATATGTCTAAGTTAAAATCAGTGATGATTACAGATGCTAGGTAATTTAAACATACAAAGTTCTACATGTTTGAACACTGGTAAACCCCACATTAATACAAGCAAATTATTGTAACAGCTTAATTAAGTGAACACTACCAATATTTTAAAGGTGACCATGACTTGGGACTGTGGTCCCTCCCTGACTATTTTTACCTTTCTCCCTGATTCTTATAGTAAAGCAATAAGAGCTATACCCCCCCCCCCACCTGCACCTAGTACTGCCCAAAGAGCTCACAGTAAAATTAAAACACACATACACTAAAGTAGCAACAGGACACAACAGTCACATTATATTTTACAAACCACTGTTTAATGGAGGATGGTATGAGGAATTAAGGGAGTACCACTGTATCCTGCCAAAACTGCCCTGTTGCTTTTTCCCTGCTACACACCCAGGTGATATGCACAGGGCTGCAGAAAGTCAGAAGCTGTCTATAGCGGGCTATGACTGCTGCTTAAATTGTTCAAGAGTGCAGAAGCAGCAATCAGGTGGCATTCTGGTAGGTCAAAGATAGCTGATTTGGAGAAGGGAAGTGAACTCTGCATTAACTAGGCCCTTATCTCTCAACTTCTTACAGCAAGAAATCTGGACAAAGCCATAAATAATGGGGGGGGGGGGGGGGGTTGGCAAAGGACAAAAATAGGGACAGTTTTTAAATACTGTTCTTAGAAACTTAAAAAGTTAATAGAATAGCAGGTTTTCCATTAGCATGAATATTCTGAAAGGTATGAAGTTTGAAACTCAAATGTCTGTCATTTACTGACTTTTATCGTCAATGATTTGCCAGGAAACCACAATTTTATGAAAAATGGATAAAATATGAGGCAAACATCTGGACATTCTATGAAAATCTGTACAGTTAGGAGGTATGCCTGGGCTCCATATCATCTTAATGTGCTCACAGACATGCCATAGTACTACAGCCAGCTTAATTCTTATCAAATTAAGTCAGTAAGTTACACACATACATACAAAAGACTATAATAATGCTCAGTTACAAATATTCCAAATGGGAAAAATGAGCTACATTCTGGATGTCTTTTAAGCACCAAGAACGACAGCAATTTATAGCACTGTCACACACATTAAAATATATGTCCCTGCATTTATGCAGAAGAGAATGGAATCAATATTTATCCTTGGAGAAATGTGAAATTAATGCATTGCCATGTGACAATATTAAGCAGTCAGATACTACACTTGCAGCACATTTTTTTTTTGAGGCACAAAAACACAACAATGCTAACAAGAGACAGAAAAACTCTGTTATCTAGTCTGAAACATTACAAAAAGTAAAATTTAATGTTAAGTGTTAACTAAGTGGAAGTAGTTTAGTACAGCTGCAGTCTGAAAAAAATAAAGCAGTCTAAACCTAGAGACAAATTATGTCAGCGCCTTAATTTGAAGCAGTACATTATCATTTTCTAATGCTATCTGTCAAGTTTTACTGGCCTGTAATACAATTATACTGTCCTTGAGACTGGAAAGCCTCTCTCTCCATTTAACGTAATTTATTTGTTTCTATTTTGCATGTAATGTTATTGACTTGAATACAGTTTATATTCCTTATCCATTATCTCCATTAACAACAGTGCCCCCCCAACATGCACGCACGCGCCCGCGCGCACACACACACATGCACGCGCGTGCACGCACACGGCGAGTAGCCTCTCTTATTAATTCCAGCTCTCTTGTTACCTCATAAATTGATAAACATGAGCTGATGTTATGCTTGACTACAGTTGCTATGGATCTGAACTTTCTCCCTTTTGTCACTTGTTGTCAATCTGCCCGAATAAAGAAAGGCCCATCAAATTAATTTGTGTCTGTTAACAACTCACTGTGACCAGGAAAACTGGCATGAACACAAGGGTGTGAAAGCAAAGTTTCAGAAACACTGAACACTTCACAAATAGCACAAAGGAATGCAAGTACAATTTCTCAGTTCACAAGGTGCATTTTTATGAAATGGATCTCATCAGGCAGTGTTTTCAGATACTTCAGCCTTAGAACAGCACAGCAGGAAATCCATGAACATGCTTTAAAATTTGTAACTGAGTTCAGTAAGTAATACGTAAACAAGACAATATGCACCAGATGAGCAATGCCAGAAGGGCTAAAATACACCTAAGATCTATAATTTACAAAGTCTGCTTCAAACTGTTTTGATTTGATAACTTCCTTTGCTCAACAATCAGGAATAAGTTAGGTTATTAAATGTAAAATGTAACAAAGTACTTTAAAAATTCACAGCTAAAACATCTAAACAGGCTGTGCTTAAATTGTACAGTAAAACTGTTAGGGAAAATCTGTAGGCCAGTCATTTCAGCAAAGCAGGCAAAAAGAAAACTGAAACAAATAAAAGGTATAGCAGACATAATGCAGAATTGTACTGCTATACATAAATAATGTGTCAAGCCTGATTATTGGAAAGGCACTGGAAAGTTAAAGCTCGCTGTTTTTTCCCTGCTGTCAGATGGAAAGGAAAAGTAAATAGGGATGCAAGTTATATCATTATTTATTTGTTAGTCATAGTGGAGTTTTGTGCAACTAAGGTAAAAGAAGTATTTAAAAGATAACCCAGCCCATTCCAAGGCATGCAATAAACTGCATCACTTATGCTGCGGTAGCGTTGTCACCTCACAGCAAGACATTGTCCAGTTCGATTCTCAGCTAGAACGTCTTCTGTGTGGAGGCATACGTGAATGGGCGTGCCTTTGTTGAAGGTTGTGTGTCAGGGCTGGTAACTCGGCACGTAAAAATCCACTACCAAACATTAGCGGACCAGAGTTCCGCTGTGGCGACCCCTAACCGGGATAAGCCAAAAGAAACAACAACAGCAACTTAGACAATTGCAGGTGGGTCTGAAAGTGGCAAACAATATCCAGAGTCTACTGAATTGTTGTGAACATGAGGCTCACTACAAGAGTTAGTAAGGAATCTAAAAGACAATGAAGAAATTATTCACACCACCTTACCTACCTACAAAGTGCCTGGCAACAACACAGAATCATTTTATGCCAACGTTTGACTCCACAGAACAGTTGTTTTTACTTGATGATTTTCATCAATGCCATGGTGTGTGTGTGTGTGTGTGTGTGTGTGTGTGTGTGTGTGTGTGTGTGTGTGTGTGTGTGTGTGTGTGTGTGTGTGTGTGTGCGTGTGTGTGTGCATGTGTCTGTGTGTGTGTTGTGTGTACATGCTTGTACATGTGTTCCTGAAGAAATATTGTCTGAGCTTTGTTGCTTTTTATGTAGTGAATTTTATTAAAAAGCACACAATAAAGAAAAGACCCACCATCATTAACATAACTTACTGATGTTATCTAAATATTTGTTAACTGGTTAGGTGCACTGGTCAGAAGACCCTTTTTAACCTTGCCCCAAGCTCACAATGCACAAAAAATATGAGTGAATTTATGACTGATGTAATTATAAACTCTAAAGCAAACCAAAAACAATTCAAGATTTACTAAGTAGGAATAGTATTTACAATTTTATTTGCAGCCTAGTATGTCTTTAAAATAGAGCATGCAGAAATGGTATGTACAACATTAAGTGCAACAGACTATGAATAATAATAGTGACACAATATATACACTTTAATATTATAACAAAGGGATACAGAGCTGATAACTTGACTATCATCTGATATCCAAAATAATTATGCAAGAATTGGCATTAACCTGCATCTCTTGAAACAGTGACACTTACAGGTGTGACTCAGGTGGTACAGCAGACTACCTCTACAAATAGGGAGCAATTATTCTCATTCTTAATGCGTAACAGCAGCAGACCCCAGTTAGTTTGGGGAAATTTGGAGAAACCTTTTTTTTCACCGATGGATAAGCCAAAATTGGGTCTTTGCAGGGTTAGCCTCATTGTTATATGATGATTTAAGGAAAAAACTGTTAAGTATGACTAATAACCAGCCTGCAGTTGCAGTAGTCCTGTTGAAGGAATTTATTTATTTATTTTATTTACTTCCAGTTTGATTACCAGGGAAGTCCACTGGACCCAAAGAGCCTGTTTTCAGTGGAGTCCCGGGGAGAAAAGCTCCATGAAACAGATTACAGTAAAGATAGCAGTCCAATAAAAATAAAAGTACAAGTACAAATACATATCAAATAATAAAAGCGTGAGCAATATTGCCCACAGTGGAAAAATACCGTGCAGATATATTTTACCAAATTCACAGAGTTAAAGTCAAAAGTCAAAAGCTATTTACAATATTTACGGAGTGTGAGAGATCGTATGGGAATTAGTTATAGAAGGTTATAGCTAACTATAAGGTGCTTAGGAACTCAGGAGGATACCCTCCCAGGGGCTTTTGTTAAAGAGTTCTAGGTAGGGAAAATGCAGTTACATTTCCATTTGGAGGAGAGGTAGGTGTAAAGCTGAGTTTTGAACTTGTTTGTGTTTGACATTGTCCTTAGTGTGGAAGGGAGAGAGTTCCATTTCTTACCTAAGGAGAAGGAGAGGCGAAGTTGTCCAGCAGGACGTTTAGGTTTGTGGACAGTAATTAAGTTTTGGTGTTCAGATCTGAGAGTTCTATTTGGGGTGTATGGGGGAAGGATGTTAGTTAGATTGGGGCATTTGGTTGGATTAAATATTAGTCTATGTGCTGTAGTGAGCTGGAGGAAGTCCAGGTAATTTGTGAATTCTAACCAGTTGAGGGATTGGAAGTTAACACAGTGATGAGTGGAATGTTTGGCTTTGGTGGCAAATTTAGAAATTTTGTTATAAAGATAAGGCAAAAAATTAAGCATAGCTTGAGAAGTGATAAGCAATCAGATCTTCAGGGAGTAGCAGTGGTGTTAAACGTTATTTGAGAGGGAAAAAAGTTGTCTGTTGTTTGAAGCATGTTGGCATTTTTGCTGGAATTGAGTGTAATTAGAGACCTCATATGCAAGTTTAGGTAGGAAGATGATGGTGGTTAGGGTGCATTTTAATATGAAGATAAGCAGGTTTGAGATCCTGTAACAGGTTATCATCTGCTTTAGTAACTTTACACAGGACCTCACTGCGATGCTTAAATGAGACTAGGGTCAAACTAAAGATCAAGGTATCTATGGGCTTCAGTTTGTGTAACAGAATTATTATAAGTGTCTAGAAATTCTGTGGTCTAGCCAGTTTGTAGTCTCTAAAAAGAAGTACTCAGCATGCCTGCTGATTTGTATGTACTGACATACAGGTGCTTTTTCTGTTACTACTTTTATGTCCATTAATGCTGCCTGAATAGAAGCAGCACAGCTTGTTGCCATTTTTTTTAATTTCTCCAAGTCTTTTGGGTTTCTAATACCATGATGGGAATGGACCACATTCATAAGTCAAAGTATGATTAAAGTTCATGAAATTGGTATTGTTTCAGTCTTTGATGTCAGCCAAAATTGCTCTTTGCAGCACTCGCAATGTGCCCAGTAATGACTCCTTCTGCAATTTGCATGGAGTTACATGTATTGGTAACATATCAAAATACGATTGTAGATTCTTTTTTATAAGACCCATTGTTCCCACTACTATTGGAACTGTCTGGGTATCTTTCTTCCACATTGCTCTTGTTTCTGCCTGCAGATCCTGATATTTTATGACTTTGTGTCTCTCTGTACACAAGACACTGTAGTCAGTGGGTGTGGCGATTTCAGTGATCAGTGCTATATCTGGTTTTCTAGCATCTATCACCACTATATCTGGTTTTCTAGCATCTATCTTTTTAACTGTTGGTAATGGCTGATCCCATGTGATGTAGACTTCATCATTTTCTATGATGCTTTGTGGCTCATGTTTCTAGTGTTTTTCAGACACTTCAGTAACATAATGTTTGCACAATCCCCAGTGCAACAGTCTTGCCATGTTATTATGCCTTTTAATATACAGTCTTTCTGCCATTAGTATGTCACAACCACCAATGAGGTGTGCAACTGTTTCCACTTCAATTTCACAAAACCTACATTTGTCTGTTTCTCCCACGTTTAATGGACTTTGTAAACCAGCATGTACATAGACCACTATCTTGGGCAGCCAATGTTAACCTTTCATCTCTTGGTTTGAATTTGCCTCTCCTTAACCATTCCTGCATTAGTTCCTGATCAACATGAGATTCTTCCAGAAGTTTTCTATACTTGCAACTATATTTATTCATTTTCCACATTTCTTACCTTCTCTTCTGGTCCTTCCCCTTTTATTCTTTCTTTCTTTTGTTTTTTAGCACATCCACTTGCTGCCTGATTTTTATCTACTTCTGGTTTGATTTCCATTCCTGCTTGATGCTGATATGCTTCAGCTAGATTAACCAGAGAAGTCATCTTAGATTTATTCTCCTCATGTTTTAAAACTTTTACTATGTTCGGGTCTTTTGAGGTCAGTACATGTAATCACTTTCAAGGAAGCAAATCCCTCCTTCGGAACGGGGATATATAACCTTGGTATGCACTGATTTTATAAATTATTTGGTGAGCATGAAGAATCCTTCTTGTTTTCCTATCTAATCTATCCAACATGTTTTGGGGCCAGTCAATCATTCCAAAACTGTAAGTTAGGACAGGAAGAGCAAATAGGTTTATAGCTTGGATTTTGTTCATAGATGCCAATGCTGTTTTCGGGATTTAGGTTTTCTAAAGTACTCCTTACTATGTTTTATTCACATTTGTTCACATTTTATTGTTGATCCTTCATCAGTTCCCAAATATTTATACACTCCCTCTTGCTCAAGTTCTTTTATATCACATTCTTGTCCCAAACTGATGTTTTCCTGGTGCTGCAGTTTTCCTGCTTTAAAGGTTGTGTTTACATATTTATCAAGACCAAATGGCATTCTTATATCACATGAAAAAGTTCTGACAACTTGCAGTTGTGCTTTCAGTTCCTCATCTGATGAGCTATACAGTTTTAAATCATCAACAAAGAGAAGGTGGGAAGTCTTTACACTTTGTTGTTTTCTAGGAGCCAAATTATAGCCATGGCCTAAGCTGTTAAGTAGACAGCTTAATGGGATAAGGGCAAGACAGAATAACAGTGGTGACAGAGAGTCACCCTGGAATATCCTCTTTGAATTTTTATCCCTGGGATAAGAATTTGTCCTTTATGATCGCTTAATTGCAAAGTGGTCTGCCACTGTTTCATGGTCACTGTAATGTAGTCGATCAGTGTAGGGTGTATCTTATACATTTTTAAGCACTCTTTTATCCATGAATGTGGGATACTATCAAATGCTTTTTCATCCATGCCATACTTAGATTCTTCCCATTTTTACAGTTCTCCACTATGACTTTATTTAACAACAAATCATCCTTTCTTCCATAAGACTTTCTTTTATTGCCCTTTTGTTCTACTGCCACAATTGAGCTTTCTTCTAAATGACTATAAACTCTGTTGGCATCAATTCTAGTGTATAGTTTATACGTTGTCAGAAGACAAGTTATTGGTTTATACTTTTTAGGGTAACTTGCAGGTTCACTCTTAAGTAGTAGAATTGTTTTTCATGTTGTTAGCCAGGTTGGTGTCTGTTCGGGTCTATATCACTTCGACAAAATGGCAAAAGTTTGAGTGCCATATGTTCCAACTACTAATCTCGAAGTGCAAAATCATTGAAGGCTTAGGACGACGATTTTTTTCCCAGGGAAAAAAATCGCTGTTCCAAGAAAACACACACACAACACAAGCACACCAAAATAAATAATCCGCACATATACACTTCAAAAAACCCTACTTCTAACCCTACACTAAACCGTACATACACTACTATCTATCCACTTACCTTAACCCAAACCCTAACCCTAAAGTCTGTAACTATCGCACACTCACCTTACCTGCTCCCTAACCCTAACGTCCGTAACTATCGTACATTCACCTTACCCGCTCCCTAACCCTAAGGTCCGTAACTATCGCACACTCACCTTACCTGCTCCCTAACCCTAAGGTCCGTAACTATCGCACATTCACCTTAACCCGGTCCGTTCACACACTTACCTTAACCCGGTCCATAACCTTCTCACCACAGTGGAGGGAATAGTGGAGCCGCAGAAACGGCCCACCGAATTCTTTCCCTGGGAAAGAATTAGGTGTTCCGCGGCTTCGCGATAATCAGTTTTCAAACTTCACAGTTCGAACATATGGTTTTCGAACTGCTGAAGTTTCAACGAACTGATAGGAACCCGTCTGTTCAGGGTGTGCATATAAATAGTTCTTACTCATAGCTAAAGCTTTGTGCAAAGATGTTAATAATTTTAACCAGAAGTCAGGTACTGCATTTGGGCCTGGGGTTTTCCAATTGGAAGCTTTTCTTAACTTTATTTCCATCTCTCTGGCTGTTATTTTATCCCATTTCATATCCTGTACGTTTATAGGTTCATAGGTTCATAGGTAGGTACTAGGCTATCTGCCTGAGGGCATTTATAAGCCTAGCCAGAGCGTGTCATCTTTTGCCACCCCATTGTTTAATTAACTGATCCTCTGTCAAGCAGAGCCAATGAAGTGATCCCAGGAGTGTATTTTCTGTTACCCATCCACTCGTCAAGGTTTCTCTTGAAGAGTGTTAGTGAGGGGCTCTGCCTAATGTAGTTTGGAATTTTGTTCCAAAGCATGGGGAGTCTCTGTGACAGGAATCTATCCCTCCAGCATGTAATATTTATTGTTGTGGTGAGGTTTAGTTCACTAGAGTGCGTGGCTCACAGTGACTTGGATTTTTTTAGGTGGAGCATGTCCTTTAATTTTGAGTTGGACATGGCTTTGTAAGTCAGGCAGAGATCACCTCTGAGTAAGCGATATGCCACTGAGTACAGCCAAAGTTTTTTCAGTTGGGCTGCATAGAACATATGTTTGAGGCCAGTAATCCTCTTGGTGAGCTACTTTTGTGGTCTCTCCAGCTGTTGGAAGTGTCTTGTGAAGTACATCCCAAATGGGGCATTGTGCTCTATGATGGGTCTGATAAGTGACGAGCAGAAGGGCACTATAACCTCTTTATTTCTAGATGCAAACCATTTAGTAATTAGATGGGCCACATAGAAGGATTTCCTAACTACTTTGGCAATATGATTGTCAAAGGAGAAATTACTATCTACCTGGGTCCCCAGATCTCTTATTACCTCTTCCGTATTAAGGGGGCTGCCACCTATGTGGTAATTCGTGGGTGTTTTGTTTTTCCCAAATGGGATGACTATGCATTTTTTGGCATTTAGCTTGAGGCCATGAATTTGACACCGGGTGTCCATCTCAGTAAGGCCCTTTTGAAGGATGTCCATGTCAGCCGGAGAGTCAATTATAGCTCCCAGTTTGCAGTCATCGGCAAACTTGGTTAGCCATAGTCCTCCTGTGTTTGCTTGTACTTCTGAGAAGTATATGCCGAACAGTAGGGGTCCCAGAACTGAGCCTTGCGAGACACCACTTGTTACTGGTTTAGAGTCGGACCTGGAGCCCGCTATTCTTACCATGTGAGTTCTGTCTGTAAGCCAATTGGCAACCCATCTTGTGACGTAGGGGTTTATGTTCAGGCTGGTGAGTTTTTCTGTAATACCCAAGTAGGGAATGATGTTCAAAGCCTTGGTGAGGTCAAGGTAGGCTGTGTGAACAACCTTTCCCTCGTCTATGGCTTTGGTGACTGCCTCGAAGAAGTCAACCAGGTTTAGTAGGCATGATCTGCCCTTAACAAAGCCAAACTGGGTCGGGTCAAGTGTTTGGAGGTTCCCAATGTCTTTGTTAATGTTTGTCTAAACTTCTTATTCTTTCTTTTACTTCTTCTATCTGTTTAGCATCTTTGTTATGTTCCACAGAATCTTCATCAATACTTCTCCAAAATGTATCTACTTCTTCTTTTTTTGGTGGTCTTTCAATTCCTTTTACCTTATTTCCCAACTCTCTATAGAACTTTTCTGGGTCACCAATAAATTGCTTATTTTGTACTTTTCCTTTATATTTACCTGTGTATCTGCTAAGTCTTTCCGCCTGTGTTGAGATTTTTAGCTTGTATTTGCAATAGTGCATGACAGATCCTGGTCTGTTCTAATATTGCACATTGACTTTATCATGTCTATCTTTCTTAGTATTTTTATTGATCTGTTCCCTCTTCTACAGTGACACTTCTTGTCTTAACTGCTTTACAGTTTTCTCTAGTCGATACTTCCATGACGGTATTTGATTCTCCCCTTCCTTTCCCTCACTACCCTGTGTTCTTGCAGTAGGAATTTATCAGTTATTACTTTAGCTGCACAGTAATATATCCTGTTTACGTCTGTTAAATTGCTTGGATCTCTGTGGACAGTCGTAATTACTGTGTTCATTTGTTTTTAGTCTCAAGAAGCAGCAGACCTGGTTGCCATCTATGTAAAGGGTAAGATGAACTTGAAGGAGCCGAGATTTGAGGTCATTCACCAACACTGAGAACAGATGGCAACCTAGCACTGAGCCTTAGGGCACTCCTAAGATGAAGGTCCTGGGATCTGACACAAGATTGTTAGCTGAGATTGCAGATACCCTGCAAAAATGTAATTTTTTAAACATACTAAGTGACCTTCCTCCAAAAATACAGATTCTACTGCTTTCCTACATGGAAGAGGTGATTCACAGACTCAGACACTCCTTTCAAACTAATAGTGAGGGTACCACTAAACCATCCTTGCTTCACGTTACAACAGATGCCTGGCTGTGAGGATGTTAAAGCCTTTGTGCATTCCATTATCTAGCAGGAGCCTGTGTCTGTTTACATGGTCAACAAACTAGTTATCCAGAAGTCATTCCAATACCACAGATTATGTATGTATTAGACATCTTCTAAGGAAGAAGCAGATGGGCATTTACGTACAGCAGTAAGGAATCTTAAACTATGGGCAACTATGGTGGCATGGCTCATCCATTTAAATATTGCATCCAACATGGCCATAACATAGATTTCCTGGACTTGTCCTTACAAACATTTCCTTTCTTTACTGCTCATCTTGTCACTTTTGTACCAAAACCCCAAATTCATACAATCTGTCCACATGGTATGGCTGAGGACTACCAGCAAAATAAATAAAAATGACTGAACAAAGCTTTTAGAATAGTTAAGAATCATTTACACACTGGACCACTAGGCTGCTTCTCACTCAGATAATGCCCACTTTTATGAATGAAAATCACAAAAAGCAGTCTCATGAATCTTCTCAAGCTATTGCCACTGCTTCCTGTTTACAGGTCTCCACACCTTCACCCATGCTCTTCACTACCTCCATGCTTCATCTTGGTGAAATTGCAAGACGAAACATACTGGGATTTCACTGTGATGCAGGTTATACAGGATTAAAACTATCTTCTGGGTCAGGACAAGGAGATCCAATCTTTATGTTACAGTCCTAATTCTCTTGTATCCAAGTTAAATAAAAAATTTAAGATGAACATAGATAAGACAGGGATTATTCTTACTATAGCAAGTGGTACATCAGAAATAGGACGGCTCGCAGAACACAAGAAATGAAACTATTGGACATTAAACAGATAAAATTAAAATGTGCATAACCTAGAAGTGATATTTAATAGTACCTATGAAAAAATAGGTTTTGGCTACTGAAAAATCAGCATTTTACCATCTTTGAAACATTTCAGATATGATGTGCCTTCTATTATGAAGAGATTTCTTCACTGTTAACTTTCAGTGGCTTCAAGCAAAATCTATAACACTGTTTTTCATGCACTTTGGTCTGACATCTTGGATGACCTCAGTCCATTTAAGGGAAGTTATTAGAAGAGGATACTATAGCTAGCTAGGAAGACCTTTGATAACATGTCTAACCAGGAAGATCTTGATGTGACTTACATTGGCTTCAGCAATAAGTCAGGTAGGGTCACAGTGCTTGTCAGATGGACATTTGGCAAAAATCTCCCAAGAAAAGTATCGTTTAGCCCTAAGAAACATTCTTCCCTCAGGCCCATTGCACATAAAAGGGGTACAATTGGTTACCAATTATTAAGTGTAATGACATCGTTTAATCACAAATCAGGACTCAAGCACATCAATTTTATTGCTTATAGACCTAATATTCATACGTGCAGTCCTGTGTCCACCTGATGGAATATCCTTGCTGCAGGGTGGGATAGAGTGGAGTAGCATGAGGGGGTGACAAGATCATGATAAAGATGGGTTTCTCCATAAAGAATCAGAAAGACAGCATTCTAGCCAATTTCTAGGTTAATCAGGTGCTCCAAAGAGGTCCAGCAAAACCTCCTGTGATGGTGAGAATAAGCCAGAAAGAGGGTACAAACAACATTCACTGAGGATAATCTTGCAGAAGTAAGGCTTTCTCAGGCCATGTAAGTAGATTACAATGTTGCATCAAATCCCACATTCACTAGTTTTCAATTGAAAAAAAAAGTCCCTTAGCTTTACTTAACAATGAAGGACTGTACAGTGTCACAAGATTTTAACATCAAGAGATAAGAAGTTAACTAGAATCTCAGATAAGTAAGACAAATAAGGAAAATATTCTTCCAATCCAAAAAATGGAAAGGCGCCTCAGCAGTCAGCACAAACTTGACCTCATAGAATAGGGCGCAATGCATTATGTTGTTGATTTTTACAGTAATAGACCAAAACAAAATAATCACATAGAAGAATATTATCATCAGGACAGCACTGTCTGGAACCAGAAATAAAGCAGCTACATAGATCTGCAGTGACATATCACAATACCAGCTTCTTCTTCTTTCAACTTTTTCCCGGTTAGGGGTTGCCACAGCAGATCGCCCGTCCACTCATGATTGGCAGTGGAGTTGTACAGTGCCGAGGTGCCAGACTGGTGCCCAACCTTCCACAGAAGACACACGCATGCACACACTCACACCTAGGGCCAATTTAGAGTGTTCAAGCCACCTACTGCATGTCTTTGGGATGTGGGAGGAAACCGGAGCACCTGAAGGAAACCCACGTGACCACAATGAGGACATGCAGACTCCACACAGAAGGCACTCCAGCCGAGACTCAAACCAGAGAACCTGTTGCTGTGAGGCGGCAATGCTAACCGCTGCACCACCATGACCACCCTGACATATCACAATATCAGCTAATTATCAATAATCAGTTTTAGAAGTTGTTTGACTCCATGACACAAAGGAATAAAGCCCTGGCTGTGACCCAAATGATGGTTGATGGGTTAATGACATGCACTGCTTCAGACAGCCATGGAGGATAGAACTGAGTAGCAAATGCAGGCCCACCCATCCTGGAGAGAGAAACTGTCTGACCTGATGTGGCAAAGACTTCTTGATAAGGACAGCACACTGGGAAGCATTAGATTATACCATACCAGTGAGCTGGCAAGTAATTCCCTGCAATGTAGGTGGGATGATGCATGTTCAGAAGCATACACAGACAGATCCACCATTGCTATCCCCACTTTAAAAGCAGGTCTGGCAGGTAGTTGAAGAGTAAAAGCTTGGTGACCTAAACAGAAAATCCTACAAAAGCCTAAATGACAGTCCCAGAATGTAAGGGAGACTGAAGGTTGAGAATTGCAGCAAAGAAAAATTTGTTTAAAATGTCATAATTCAAAGTAGAAAATTAACAAACATTTAAATAGTACAAACTAGAAAAAACTTCTTCTGCAAAAGCTTGTCTTTCTTCTTCAACTTTGGAAGTAGAAGAAAAAGTAAAGAATTTGGATAGAATTTTATCATTGTGGATTAATAATTTGAGTGGAAGATTTTCAATAGTATGACTACAATAATTGCCAAACAAATGTCCACAGTATGTGCAGGCAGAAAGAGAACTCCAAGTGTAGCAGAAAATAACAGTCAAAGCAAAGTTAGCAAACATTGTTGTTCTTTCGGCTTTTCCCGGTTAGGGGTCGCCACAGCGGAACTCCTGTCTGCTAATTATTGGCAGTAGATTTTTATGGTGCCGAGGTGCCAGCCTGACACCCAACCATCAACAAAGGCACGCTCATTCACACATGTCTTTCAATTGCCACTCGACCGCGGCACGAACATGCAGACTCCACAAATAAGCTGCTCCAGCCGAGAATCGAACGGGAGAACCTCTTGCTGTGAGGCAACAATGCTACCACTGCAACACCGCAGCTTACACAAAGTTAGCAAACATTATTAAAACCAATTGCTAAATGCTTGACAAATGTAGAATAACAGATTATGTATAATGCAAGAATGTTGCAGACTGAGCAAAACATACATAGAAAATACCTTAGGGATATTTGAAATCTACATACAGCACTTTTGAGTAGGATGTCAATAAAATAATAATATTCTGTCCTAGTCTAAAAGACTGCACCTTTACATAAAATCAGTACATAAGTAGGTCACTGGAGCAGAAGAAATACAGTGACTTCCTGAGTGGCTAAAGCAAGGAAGACATAAAAAGAGGGACAAAATGGCATAAATCAATTCCATTTAACAGATGGGGAAGGTGGCTTGGCCTAAAAAAAAAAAATCAGCTTAAATTATAGCAGTTAACCCTTGAAAGTCACACACTCACTGTCCTGCTTAACATGAAGCAGTTCTTTAATATAGGGTCATTATGCCTTGTTTAAAAAAAAAATTAGATTATACCATAATACACTTGAACAAAGAGTTGCGCCCAATCATACTTTTTCAAGAATGTATACTATAAATCCCCTCCTATATATAGCTACATTCACATAACACACACACACACACACACACACACATACACACACACACACACACACCAATGCAGCTACACATGTGCACACACACACACATACACACACACACACACACACACACACACACACACACACACACACACACACGTGCACACACACACATATATGCATACACACAAGCCCAACCACACACATGCGCACATGCATGCACACATACACACACATTCACAGAGTACTGAAACAACTGAAATTCCATCTCAGATTAAGCTTGTGTCCCACCCTAGTTCAGAGAGTAAAGAAATGTCTATATGAAGTTAGTTCATTCTAATATAAAATAACTTTTTATTACTAAATAACATCATAAGCTGCAAGCAAAACCAAAACTGTAACATTCTGATTTCCCAGCTTTGCTACAGAGGCTGTCATAAGACATTGATACTGTGACAAAGGGGGATACTGCCAGCATAGCTACCTGAAATTTTGTAAATAATTATATGTCATTTGTGAATATCAACATGATTCATATAAGATGCTTATGTTACAAATGTATTAGAAATGTATGTTATGTGTATATCAAACTGCTGGTATATAAGTGTACCCTACTGGAAATGAACAGAAATGTACATACACTATTGTAATTGTTTAAATGTATATTTTATCAGTGGAAACTGGAATATAGGAGGTTAACTTCAGAAAAATAGCTGAAATTAAATTACTTTACGGCTACTAAATAAAATATTATATCTTTCAGTTCCAATGCAGCAAGGAGACACAATGTCTAAAACTAGGACGCTTTCTGTATTGTCTTGGAAGTGTTTTATTGTTTTATGGCTTCCAGCATCTGCCAAAGATCTGAGGAAAAGCACTTATCTGTGTATTTTTACAGGTAGATGCTAAATGGTACCAGCTCCCATCAATGGTTGTTTTGGGCCTGGTGACTAGAAGTCAGATGACAAGAAATGATGTAATTCTGCAAGCTAGCCTAGCAATAATATTTGAGATATTAATTTGAGAACTCTCTAAGAGACACATTCTGTATTCTGTCTTTGACCTGACAACAACTAGAAGATCCATTCACCACACTTGCCTTGCTCTATAATAAGTTAATTAACTAGGGTATAGTAATTCTCTTAGATTCAGTCAGGAATATAGCAAAGCAAAGTTTAGATATTTTTCGTTATTTACTTGAGACTGACTTGCAATGTTCTGTTAAATATTTCCTGTGATTTTGAACTCTGATGTCACTGTGAATATACATTTAGTAGTGTCTTTTATTATTCATTATTAAATATATTTAAACCTTACAGTATGGCTGATATTTGTAGAGATATTTAAGTTCTGAGAGTACTTGCATATTTATTTGGTGACACTATGTGGGCCACTCCTAACAGCCTTGCTATTAGCCAAACTACCATTTGTATGGCTAGTGGCAGGGATAACTACCTTATAATCTGGGCAAAAGGGGGCATAGCTAGTAAACCAATGCCTGCCTTTCCGAAGTGTGTGTGTGTGTGTGTGTGTGTGTGTGTGTGTGTGTGTGTGTGTGTGTGTGTGTGTGTGTGTGCAAATCAAACCTCAAAGAGTGTGTGTGTCAGCTACCTGGGCAGAGACATGAGGCACTGGTTGGACAAAGAGGGTGCTGGAGGTCTTGGCTTGGCCACTCAGCTGAGATCTCAATTCTATAGCTGGTGCCAGTGGGGAGTATTATTGAAGATCTGGAGAAAGAAGGATAAACCAGCCCCGGACTGACTGTTGCCTTTGTGTGCTCTTAAGGGAAACTGCACTTGATGCAGAGAACTGCATCTGGAAATACTGTGTGTGTACTTGTCATCCTCTCACTGTACATCCTCCACTGGTGCTAGAGGTGAGAATTGAGGCTTCTTGATTAGTGGTCCAGTGGTGAGTCATCACAGATACTATGCAAAATGCATAGAGCAAAGTTTTTTTTTTTTTTACTTTCAAGCAGTGAAAATGTAAATGGGTTTGGTTATCTGTGCTAACCTGCAAACAGAACGTAATGTAAATACATAGTGCTGCATAAAACAACAATTATAGAATGAGTCATTGCCATTCAAAAATGTACATGCTGATTAGACAACCCATCAGTGTGTCCTTTGTAAACTGAGCATACACCAATAGAAAAAAGTCCAACTGCTGAAGTACAATTGAGCGGCCAGACTTTTTTATTGGCACATGCTTAGAGGACAGAGCAAATACAAAAAAAATCAGGGTACATTCTGCAAAACTAAAGAAATAGAAACATACCTGATTTTCTTTGTATTTTTGCACTATCCTTCCAAAAAATCTCATCTTGTACCTCGCAACTGTCCAGATTTTTGCAGACTGTCTGGATTTTTCCCTTGTAGTTTTGGTCAGTTCCTCATAAAAATTGTATTTTTCATACAAGCCACTGGGGAGTGAAGTCATTAAATAATGACAGACATTCCAGGTTCAGACTTCATATCCTTCTGATAACACACTAACACATAACTTATTGTTCCAGAAACTATGTAAGATTATAAGAGCAGTGTTTAAAATCTGTCCCTATTTTTGGACCTTTATCCCTCCATTATGTTGGATCTTGTCCAGATTTCTTGCATTAACAGTGTTTTGTTCAGAAAAAAGGGGAAAAAAAGCAAGGGAGATTCTCCTTTCTCTGTTACTTCTCCTGCACTGCACGGATGTACTGTGCAAGCGTGGAAGCTTAAGTCTCACACACACGAGCAGTACATCAGCAAATAAGGAAGAACATGGAGGAACACTACAGTGATCTTATAAGCAATTTCCTTCTTAAATAATGCCCTTGTGATCAAACCATGCCAACTGTTATATACCCATTAATTTTTGCTTTAATAACATCTACATTTGTTGTAAGTGATTCACTCAGCACAAATAAATAAGTAAGTTTACATTTTCATTGTCTGCAAGACTATAAAACTATTTTGTCAGACTCTTGCATTACATTCATTACTGGACTGGAAAGAACTGCTTAGTGCACCAACAGACAATTCTGATCTGATCTACATATCATTTTAACCAGACTGATGCTAGTATAATCTGAAATCTGCTGCAGTAAGCATAAATTAATGATGTATCTTACTTTTTCATAAAAAATAATATCCACAATGTGAAGCCAGAATAGAAGAAACATGTAAATCTCTTTTTATTATACTTCCAAATGACTGAAAACCAATAAGTGCTACAAGGCAAGGTGTCAAAGGTGGCTGCTGCTACAGTTCTACATAGTTTGGGTGGGAAAATTAGCTAGCGAGTAGCTTTAGTTGAGACTAAGAAGAGACATATTACCCACTTATTCTGCTTTATCGGGGACTCTCTAGGGGACATTTACTGTGGAGGTTTTGCAACGCATGCAGCACTTTTGTACTCTGCAGTGCTGCCTCTAGAGCCTTTCTAGGTGTTGCTAAATAGCATTAAATATGTACATATTAATTAATTAATTTACTTGTTTGTTTGTTTCTAGGTTTTGCTGAACATTACTAAATGTGTTACTATATTTGTTTGTTTGTTGTATCAGGATTTAATGCAAAGTTTGCCCAGCACTGGCAACTTTTGCTGTTGATTTGTTTTATACTTTTTACAGATACTCTGTGAAATGATAACAACAAAATATTTATCAATTTTAAGTCTATGACATTTTATTTCTTGTCTATGATATTTTAGATAGCAGTCTGGAAGCTTCTGAATATAATACGACATTACTTCTACAGACGACTGTTGACACCATGTGTTCTCACTTCTCACGTCTTATATCATACAGTTGTACAGCCTGTTACTGTCCAATAAAGCTCAAAGGGATTGATTTCCTTTTATGGGTAGTTGTTTAAACCTTTGCACGTGTGTGTGTTTATGTGTGCATGCTTATGTTTGCATGTGCGTGTGTGTTCACACAAACTTGTTCCCTTGCAAAAGCACAGCTGTTGCTACAGTTGCTTCTGTATGTTATGAAAAGGGACTGAAGTATTTACCTGTGATCAAGTTCTATGAGTGATACCAAAGCATTATTATACCATGACCCCCCATTAATATTCCAAAACGTGCACGCTGATTGGCCAGCATGCACGTTGTAAATCGACTTATACTAATGGAAAAAGGTCCGGTCGCCCGGACTTTTTCCATTAGTATAAGTCTCTTTTAAAACACTGTCTCGCTATGTAAAAAGAGTTTAACATAGCGACACAGGTTTAAAAAAAGCAACGGAGATCTCCGTTGCTTTTTTTAAAGCTGTCTCGCTATGTTAAACTCCTTTAACATAGTGACACAGTGTGTAAAATGCAACGCAGATCTTGCTTTCTCCGTTGCTTTTTTTTTTAAACCTGTCTCGCTATGTTAAATGGGTTTAACATAGGGAGACAGCTTTAAAATAAGCAACGGAGATCTCCGTTGCTTATTTTAAAGCTGTCTCGCTATGTTAAACCCATTTAACATAGCGAAACAGTAAAAAGCAACGGAGATTTTGCTTTCTCCGTTGCTTTTGGCAACAGCTCTGATGTACTGCGTAGGCATGCGCAGTACATCAGAACTGCCGCGGATACCAGGCAGCTGCGGAAGGGCAGCAAAGAGGCATTATACAATGCCATTATTTAAGAAAAGTAATTATTTCTTTTCTTAAATAATGTCATAGTATAATAGCAATAACCCACTTCTGGGTGTGGGTAATGCGGGATTTACCCATGGTTGTCTTTGTTTGGTCCCGAGGGCGAAACCACGCCAACCGTGGGTAAATCCCGCATTACCCACACCCAGGCGTGGGTTATTGCTATATTACTTCACTGGCTTTTCAATCATCCACAGAAATTAGTCAATGAAATAATTCATTCTCTTTAGAATGTTGAAAAGATGTTTGTGTCATCTGTCTCTTCTTGTTAGTCATTCACCTCTTATAATTTCCCTTCTATCAAAAAACATTTATATAAATGTTTTGCACATTCCTCTCAACTTTCCAGATTTTCACAAAATGTCCAGATTAATGTCTCCTATTTTTCATCTGTTCCACATACAATCTTTGGTTTTGACAAATCACAGAGTGTTGAAGTCACTAAATGGCAAACATCTGAGTTTCATACTTCATATCCATCAGAAACAGCATGCTAATACAAATCCTGTTATTCTAGCAGCTTTCTAACTATATGAGCAATATTTAAAAGCTGGCCTTATTTTTGGGCTTTTATTCCTCCTTTATTTTAGGCTTTGTCCACATTTCTTGCCCTACGAGGTCAAGAGGTATACTCCTGTCTGACTCATGGGAAATCAACTGCTTTAGTTACTGCAGAGGTAAAGAAATGCTTAGAATAGCTAGTCACAAAAGCATCAGAACAAGTACTCTTATGAAGCTACAAAATTTAGCAGGGTATGACATTTTTTATATTCCTGACTGCAGGCCTTAACCTTCTACAGTAATGACCTTTACTAGGTGTTGTATTGTCCTACTTCCCTGTGGACCATTCAATGTCTGAATGCAAGAAATCTGGACATGCCAAAAATAAAGGGGGCACAATGGCCCAAAATCAGGGAAAATTTTAAATATCGCTCTTACAAATAGAGAAAGTTGCTTGAATAATAGGTTTTGCATTAGCATGCATTTTTTCTAACACTGATTACCCTCAAATATGTGGCATTATTTAGTGACTTCAATCTACTTCAATCCTCAGTGATGTAGAAGAAAACCACAAGTTTTATGAGTAACAGACCCAAAATATCAGGCAAAAATCTGGACATCCTGCAAAAATCTGGACAGTCGAAAAGTATGCCCATAACCTCCTAATGAGTTATTCCCTACAGTCCTGGGTTTTATTCACTTATCCTGTACTAACGTACTATACCTGTGACTTGGTCACTTAATGGGACAATGCTGCAGTGTCCCTCTTGAAGCACTTTTGCCTTGTGATCTTTATCTAATTAACAACTAAAGAAAATAAATAAAAAGGCTATGTGATATTCACTTGTGGCTTCATGGTGTTTCCACCCCTATTAACGAACACTAGGCAAACAACAACAGAAGTGCACATTGTGGCAGAATAGCTGTATTAATGGACCTCATGCTGCCCACATGTTTGCCTATTCTGGCCACTTTTTTTGCAAAGTTTGCTGAGACGGAAAGAAAATGTACTGCCAGCATTTACTTCCTATACCAGAGTTACTTTAAGTGTAATCAGACTGACTCCTTGGAAACAAAACAGTTATTCCAAAATAGTTATTCACATCCATGTTACGTATTAACATGCTTATTTTTGTATTTCTTATTTGTCTATGCCTGTTATTAGTCTAAAGAGGGGTTCTAAATCAAATTAACAGTAAACTTACCTTCCTCCTTGTTTACTAACATTTAATTTTAATTACGGATGTACTTACTGTGTACCCATCTGTGCACATCTGCCTTTCCAACGAATGTGACCAGCCTTCCAGTAACATATCTTCTAGGGCAACAGATTCATAGAACGCAAGCTGTGCTTGTCTTCAGTATAATTTAGCCTTCCTTCTTTCTTAAGCTGAAGTCCCTTTTGTACCTTGCTGCTAGATGAGGCTGTTAAAACTCTACTTATAACAGGTGACAGTTTTCAAACTTAAGAGATCCCAGTAACACTTACCCTTTGGACTGGAGGCCAGTGCAGGGAACTGTTTTGCTGTATAAGGGCCATTTCATGTTTATAATAGATTAGGACAGTCATAACAAAACTGAGCAATGTAAATATCTGATCTTATATAAAAAATAATACCCAACTTTCTTGAAATTAAAAAATACATTTTGTATCAGTATGCTATGAATTCTATGTAGTTCAATATACACGTTTAGAAAAAAATCAGCAAAATACACAATTTTACTTTAAGTTTTCATAAGCTTTTCTAGGAAGGCATGCCTCAGGACACTCTGATAATAAAGTATTAAGTCATCGTGCTAGAATAGATGCTGCAAACAGCTGAGGCAGTAATAGTACACATGGAACAATTTAAAAAGGGTAATAGTTTAATTTTATGTCTAGCATGATAAAAATTGCCAAAACATGTTGTTTCACTTCAAATGTTTATGTATTTTCTGGGAAGTATGTTGGTGACCCTTAGTAATAAGGTATCTTCTGCTCACTCAAAGTTTGTAATTGTGTATTACCTTTCTGTGACTCTGAGTTCTTCCATGTCAGCAAAATTACAAACAAATTGAAATTTGACATCTGTCACATACTCACTGCCAAATATGCTATCAGTAGGTTATCTTCCTTTAGTGTATACCTCAGCTTTGGCCTATTTAAAGGACAACTATGGACAAATGGTATACCTCAGCTCTGGCATATTTAAAGGACAACTGTGGACAAAAACTGAAAAAAATATATTTTTATTTTTGACATGAAGTTCTACATAGTCCAAACATGCCAGCAGCTCAATAACTACTTATTACTAATTTTATTTTTTTTCTAGCCCTGAATACCCTCATGATGGCAAAAATGCTGACATAATGTGATTTTGTTTTCTTCTAAATCTGCTACTTGATCCTAATGTACTGTGTGCTTGTAATGCCTTAATCACACTTCCAATCACTTAGAATGGAAGTAGGTAAAATTGCAAACACACACACACACACACACACACACACACACACACACACACACACACACACACACACACACACACACACACACACACACACACACACACACACACACACAGTCCTCTGTTTAAGTACATCAAAATCACAAAAGTGAAATACGAGCTAATATAATTGCCAGCTCCCCTCTCAAAGCTGGAGATGTAAGTTGATTAAAGGTAAAAGGTGCAAAGTGTCACCACGGCTGCTACATGTGCATGTCTGCTAGTGGAAACTCTACCTGCCTTTACACTGGAATCTAAGGGACCATTTGAATATGGATATTAGGGGAATACTCTGTCAAGGAAAGAGTGGCAGATAGGTAGAATGGATTGCTAGAATGGGTAGGACAGGGAAGACAGATGAAAAGCCTGGCATAACTGAACTGAGAGGTGAGAAGAGGAAGAAGCCATTGCCTGGGTTTAGCTGCAACATCAAGACAGACCAGAGATACTTAGTATCTTCTTCTTTTTCAGGCATTTTTATATAATTTATGTTATATTACTCTTAAATCTATGGATCACCCACACATTATTTTAATACATCCCTACTTTTATATTCTGCATGATAAAGTTATATCAGTGTTAACTCCATGGCATAAAAAGAACGGCTCCCATGTTTGTCAATGAGAATCTAAGTTTGGTTAGTGGTCCAGAACTGCTGAGGTTACCACTGGAGGGATAATCAAACAGACAGAGGCTACTTCTTCTCTGTATGGTAGGAAGAGTACTTTTGCTCTGCTCTCTAGATGCTTGTAGACACAAGGAAAGTTAGTACCAGGCAGACAGTGCAAAAGGTGGGAGGGACCCAAGCAGCCCTCTGATGACTTGCATGCACTACCTACAATGGTGAGTCTATAAATAAAGTATTTTTAATCTCTCCAGAAAGAAAGATCCCTTTCTGAAATGCATACAGAGAGTGAAGAGAGATGTTACACTAGGAAGAATGTGGAAGCAAAATGACCAGAGGGGTAATACAAGGAAAAAGATGTAAAACCACAAGGCATAAAGATGCAACAGGTAGTAAGGACATTTGCCTTTGATGCTGTAGGATCTGAAGATTCTAAGTTCCATTCCCAAACCATGTGTCTGAATTAATTTTTAGTCTGGCGGTTACTGCAGGAGATTATGACATTAATAACTGCTACCTGTAGTCTAGGTTTTGATTTCTTTAGACGTCATTTGCCTACTGTACGACTCTGAACAAGTCACTTAACCGAGCAATGTTCTGGATCAAATCTAAGGCTTGGATAGTCTCCTCAGTGGTATCCTGGACCACAAGTCTAGTAATAGATACTCTACATGAGAATTCTGTTTTTTTTTTAAGTTCAGAGCAAAGTACTCCTTACCACTGACTCTGTCAGTTTGTATTACATTTTCTAACATTTTTTTCAGTTTTCTTATTCTGTGAAACCACACACAAAAGCAGTCCTTCTAGCTGACTATGTGTTGTAGAGGGAGGAAGCTCTGACTGCAACTCAGATGAGCTGGGAATCAATTAGCAAACTGGGTGATGAAGTAGCCTACTGGAGAGGTTGGTTACGAGTGACCGTCACTAGCTCATCCTTTTTGGGTGAGGAGGGTAGTCTAACATCCTGCATGAGTGATGCTAAGTGGAGATGATGAAGTATACAACAGAAAGATCAAGGTGTGCACCTACCAAGATGTCATCAGCAGCACAGCATCTGTAATCAGTTCATGCACACAAGTATGCATGTGTCCTCTGAGGGGGTTGTGTGGTGTCAGGATGCAATGAAGAATGGGGACTATGGACAGCAGATAACCCTGATAAACTACCAAGACTGCCACCCGAAGTAGAATGAATGGGCTTGCTGGTTCAGGGTAGTATGAATTTTCTGTCAGGCAATAAGGAAAAATACTCAAAATAAAAGGTCAGCATTTCAGGTGAAGATTTGTAACAATGGGTTGCACATGCATATGCTGTCAGTCTTCACAGATTTAGTATAGCTCAGAAAAGGCATCAGATAAACAGGAATACCCAAAATGCCTTGTGGGTTTGTAGTGCCTGGCACCACTCCCCACTGCTGTGTTCTGATATATTCAGTGAGGAAATGTAAGGGTGCGCCATTTTAGTCAGAATAAAAATAAGGAGTTTGTTATACATGGCAATCTCTTCTGTGTTTCTATATGGTGTTATTTACTCACTATTTTGCTATTTAAGAAATACTTGGCAGGAAGCAGGATGCAATAATGTAATGCACTTAGCTCAACCTCTGGAAGGTGGTAAGAAAACAAAAAGAAGATGGAAAAATGGAAATGTTTGGAAAAAAAGGAAGTGGAAAGGTAGGGGTAGAAAACATAAGCGTTGAAAAGACAGAGAAAAAAAACAGGCATCACTTTAAACACTGTTTACAAAAGGCATCAGGTTTACAGATCATGAAATGTTGGATATGCCTGCTGAGTGTGTGTGTGTGTGTGTGTGTGTGTGTGTGTGTGTGTGTGTGTGTGTGTGTGTGTGTGTGTGTGTGTGTGTGTGTGTGTGTGTGTGTGTGTGTGTTTATGCAAGTTAATCTATTACATGTTGAGTAAGCCAGAATCTGAAATGAAATTGCTGAACAAGCAGTGCACTAGTCTTTGAAAACAGCCTCTTCTCTTCGCCTTTTGTTCTGATACCTGTCCTGTCCAATATTTTAATTTTCAAGACTTTACTGCCATAGCATGCTTTGTAAAATTCTCATGGGATCTCTATAAGATACGTTTCCATGCCAACGGAAGAGGTCCTCAGAAGTCGCTTCCTACCTCAGCCTCCACCCCCCACCCCCCCAACCACCACCAATAAATTTGTCTAGGCCTTCCCTGGGAGTCCTCAGTGAATTCCTTAAGCTGAAATAATACAAGCTGAAAACCTTAGCCTAATTGTTAGTAATGTTCAGGCAGCCAAATTTCCATTAGCTCCACAGTGCAAGAATGCAGGGTCAAGCCTGTCGAATCTGTAGGGAATTCATCCCAGCTAATCCTACAAAACCGGGGTCTGACAGTCAAAAAAAGCAAAGAGAGAGAGAGAAACGGACACACAGACAGTAAGCGACCGAAACAGAGAAAGAAGAGACAATAATACTATTTAAATAAAAATGTGTCAATTCAAAAATTGGTCCCTTACATAAAAGACATATTTAAAAACTGGACTAATGAGAGAACAGAAAGATTCTGTTTGCCTGAGAATGGTCAGCAAACAGCTGAAGGTTGCATATCCACTTCTCACTTGGCTAGCATGAACCTCAGAATGCAAAGCTTTTTATTTCCCCCTTAGCCAACTTAATTTCTATCTGTGAACCAGCTTCCCAGCAAAAATAGAAAATATCAGAGTGAACAAGTACAATACAGGGACAACACATCTGCTTTAGAGTTTTGACTAGATTACTGTTACTATGCTTAGGTGATAATATATTCTTCGCTACTGTAAATAAATTGAGCCTGGAAGACTACTGCAGCCATTAATTTAAATGTTTCTTCATTTGATTTACAGTACTGCATATATTTCATCTGTGGCATGTGCCCATTTACTGAATGAAGTCAGTGCATTATGAGTTTAGCTACATTTCATGCTCTGTGTCCATGCTTAAGTATGATTACTCCAGTTGGGTTACATGTTGTGTGTATACCAATGAAAATATATATTTTGTGATATTTTACTGCCCTTTTTTGAATTCTTCATTTTTTTTTAAATGAGTAAAAAAATGTCCCTACCTTTGAAGTGCATATTACATCCATGATGTGGAGACAGGTGATTCGCCAACAATATAACTATGCAAAACATGAACAGCGACTGTGAATTTAAGATCTCTATAATAATACACTACCTGATGTATCTGACATTTCAATGCTGCAGTTGCAGGAATTTTTTTTACATTACCATGTGTTGTTCCACCAGAAACACAGAAAGCAGGAGACCTTATTTTGCTGGAACCTTAGCAGCAATTTTAAAACTACAAATCTAGAAGGAAAAAGTATTTTGTGATTACAATGAGGTACTTTGGGACTAAATAACTGTCTGATAATAGCTCTTTTTATGTCAGTACAGTACACAGTGTAGGCTGTTTCATTTCCCAAGGCATCCCATTATTCTTTAATCAAATGCACCGTGCTGTGTTGTACTTCTTAAGTAATGTCAATTCACAAATGTTGGGGCTGCCTAGACAAATGTACCTCACAGCTGCAGAAAGGTGGCCATTTATTTAGTCACAGTCATGCTAAGAACAGAGCACAACTGTGAATTCCATACAGTTCAATGTTCCTGTGTTCTGTCCTAACGACAGTCTTGGCTTCTGTAATCGTCATAGAAAAAATACCACAATTTTGCTTGCAAGAGAATTATGAATATAGCAAACAGACAGAGCTCATTAGAAGACATTCATCTTTAAAACTACATCAGCAGCTGGGGTCATGAAAGATTC